>NC_050173.1:36256636-36486636 GCF_008315115.2 Sander lucioperca
CCAGGTACTGCAGAGGCATCTGCCCGAGGACCATGGGCTTCATCTACGGCTCACCTGTGCACACCATGGTGCAAAACATCATCTATGAGAAGCTTGACTCCTCTGTGCCCAGGCCCTCATGTATTCCCTCCCATTACAACCCCCTGAGTGTCATGATCTTTGAAGAGGATGGCTCCTATGTCTACAAGGAGTTTGAAGACATGGTTGCCACCAGGTGCACATGTCGCTAAGCCAGCTACCAACATGTCTGTTCTTTGTTTTTTTTTCAGGCTGAATAGAACATCACCACAAACCTCTATCCAAGTACTGGATATTCTGACCAGGCTCAGTGATTTCATGAATTTATAAAATCGTTGTGCATGAAGTTTGATCTGGAGCAGGTGTGTTTACTTAATTAAGTGTGTTTACTTAAACAAAAAGTATTTTATCCCTGTGAAAAATGTGGAAGGGTGACATTTATATCCTTTTATGTTAAGGCGTGACAAGAAAGGGTGCCAATGCATCCTGTTCTAGAAACGTACTGTTTGCAACATAGTATTGATCTGACACACTTAAAGAAGAAAATTAGTGTTGTGTTGTATGGTTTTGTATATTTTTTTTTATTTAAGTTTAATTAAGAATGTGACTATATGCATGTCATGTCTATTTAAAAAAAAAAAAAAGAATGAATTCACTGTGTGTCTGTGCTCAGCTTAGGTATATGTACAAGAGTCAAAATATGTACACTGTATGAAAAGTTGGAAAATAAAAAAAGACTGCATAAAGCTAGCTGTAAATGGTCATTCAACATATGTATGTAAATATGTATGCACTAAAGAAGCAAGAACGATTTAGATTTTTGCAATGGAGTGTTTGTTCTGAGTGTTGAGTCTAAATGGTCCTGCCAAATGCACATTAGGCTATGCAGTGACACCAATTTCAGTAGGATTGTGTGTAAGGGACTCCATCAGAGAAGAGAGTGCAGAGTTAATTTAATGCTTGCCAGAAATGGACTGTCAATACTTTCCTGTTTACACGCCTTTCTGAATTGTCTGTTTTGTTTTTCTGGGAGCTTGAATCTTAGATGAAAGGTAATATTTTTCATTTATGGTCACTCACGACCGACTATAATGTGGACCTGGATCTTCTGCAGGAAAATAAGTCAATTTTACAGATCAGTTCACAGAAGATCCACAGCCTCAGCCAGAACTCAGGCTCTTTTTTTTAAGATGGTCTTCTTCTGTGTTGCTTGTCTAAGGGAAGGCACAAACCAAAAACTGAGTTGTATAGTACCTCATCATGCTAATCTCAAAATAAAAGGCACATGTTAAGCCAAATGGCATAACACGTGAGCAGACCATAATGTATGAACCAAGTTGTGAAGCATTTTAAAAGCCTCCATCCCTCAGGGTTTCTGTGGCCTTTACCTTTTCTCTGATACCAACTTCTGATTGTGGTTCTAGTTGATAGTCATTCGCATATTGTAGTCTAAACCAGTTGATACCCAGATTTAACAGGTCTACACGAATATTTGAAGACCTATGAATAAATCCTTGGTGGAGCCAGAAGTGTCAATTCTTCCCCTTAGCTTTACAAAAACTCCAGTCCGCCAGGTGGCGGTAACACCCTCAGCCAACCGACGCTTGACTAAAGAGGAAGGACACCGGATCTTTCAGGGAATACTGTTGAGAGAAACAGCAGGGTAAGCCTCAATGTCACGATTTTACCTGTGACGTTTTGCTTCTTTTAGCTTTTATTACCGAATTGTGTGAGATGTATCTGATTTGTTTTAGTATGAGTGACCTAATGTTTAGCCTCTTGCGATTAAACGACCATGTCAACGTGCCAGTCAAGGAAGCGTTCCAAGGACCTTAGCAGCTAGCTAGCCTACTGGAGTTAGCTAGTTGACGATGCTAACCATGATGCTAACATTTAGCTATCATGGCTAACCAGTCGAGCTCATCCTGCGCTCTATAAGTCTTGTTTTGTGGTTTCGCAGTCATGTATCTAGATAGTTTATGCATGGAAGCTTTAATAAACAATGTCATTACTCTTAGTAGCATTACACATGCACCCCTATGTTACTGTAACATATGTAATAAAGTTAGAGGGGGTTTGTTTATTTTATCTTATCACTGTCATTAACTAGCTAGCTAGCTACATCTTTAAAATAAGACATTAAGGAACAATTATGATTAATACAACACATTATGGTTAATGACACAATGATTACACAATACCCAGGCAGCCATGCAAAGAGAAGTACGACCAGTCAACCTTAAAGATCAGAGCAGTCAATGTCAAAGAAGAGTCACATTCGCTCTTATTATTGCTAGTTATCACAGCTGCTTACCAGCTTCTGTGTTAAAAGAGACCGACCAAACAGTGCACCCCCATTTGTATTTTCTTTGTTTAGTACCCCTAACAGTTAAGCTGGAAATTAAGTGTTTTTTTTTAATTAAATAGTCAACACTAAAATCACAGCGTGATTAGATTTGCTTCATTCTTTTTTTTTTTTTTTTTTTACTGAGATACATTGAACATAATTTTGCCTCTTTTTACCAAGATGCAGAGCTGTGTGAGTGCCACGATTCAGTTCCCAACTATTTTATTTAGGCTATTTGCATTTAGTGCAAATCATGAAAAAACTTTTTGATGCATGTGTCTGCCTGTTAATTTACCTTATGTAAATGTCTTATTGTCATTTCAGATCAGCTCTCTGGTAAACATGGGCCGCCACTTCGGAGACTTGGCCAAGATCAGGCATGTAATCACATACAGTCTGTCCCCCTTTGAGCAGAGGGCTTTCCCCAACTACTTCTCCAAGGGAATCCCAAATGTGTGGAGACGGGTCACATCCTCTTTCTTTAAAGTTGCCCCCCGTGAGTACAGATAATACAAAGTATTATGTGTTTATTTAAATATTTTACACTGTCTTGTGATGTCAACAACAAGAAAACCAAATGAAAGAAATTAAATATTCATAATATCATAAATAAAAAGAACATGAAAGTATGCTTAAGATATCTAGGTTTAAATAAATGGCAGGAGCTATGCACAATGCCTGTATGGCATTGTATGCTGTGAAAACATTTTATTTGTGATTATTTTGGCTTGACATATCTCATCTGTAGTTGTAGTCACATTTTTGCAAATAAAATGGGGTTGTATACATAGACCAATCATTAATACATATTGTGATATGTTCATTACATTCATACAAAATCATATTACATCTAGGTTCATCATTACGGGTGCCTAGGTGTTGAGTTGGGCTGGAGCTAAGTCATATGATAGGCCTGTTACCTGCTTTGGCCCCAGCTTCTGTTGTGGTTTAAATAAGTCACAGTGGACCGCAAAAAGAGCAGACGAGCGTTTGGCGCAACAATACTGTCAAATGACAAGTACCCATAGGTGCCGGCAGCATCTTTCTTTACTGCTTTTTTTGTAAATGTAACCCTATTTTACCAGTTAGTTACAAATCAATATATTTAACGATTCAATAATATTGTACATAATAATAATAACATAGTAAATTGTCTTTTGCAAACGTATGCTATGTATTCACTTTAAATTAGGAACAAAACATTTGGTCATTTAGATTGTGCTAGTAGAGCAAATACTACGGACTCTGGCATAAATGGGCAAATGCAACAAAATCAGTTTTTTCACTGAACATGTTTATATATTTTGTTTCTTCTCATGTAGATAATGTGATGAGTCATACTCTTTCCAGTCTGCAGTCTGTTCAGTATATAGCAAAAAGGGTTTCAATTAAATTTGAAAAATGTGGTTAATATTCCTTGATTTTTGTCAGGGATTCTACATAATTATTATTATTATTATTATTATTATTGTTATTATTATTTATTATATACATAGCAACGTGTGGCTAGTTACACTTAAATATAGTGATGGTCCTGATGCTGATCTGTTTTATAATTTTGCTTTTGCAGCAATGACTCTCATGTACCTGACATACACCTGGGGCAACAGTGTCCATCAGCAGGGCAAGAGGAAGATTGCAGCTGACTTTGAGAATGACGAATGAACTCCTGCCCCCTTTCGGAAAGCTCCCCTCTGTTATTAATTCAAACTCTGTATGTTTCACCAATAAAGATGACAAATATTTATGTGAAATCAGTCTTGATTGATTTCATCCAGCCATCTCTTTGTGATTGGATTAATGTTCATTTAATGTGGGTTTCAAATCAATGCTACTTTCTTACAGGTTATAATGCAAATGTAGTGCTGAAGTAATTAGTCAATCAACAGAAAATTAAGGAGCCTACAGTTTTGATAATGGCTTGAGTCATTTCTCAAGCAAAAATGCCAATGCTTAGCAGTTCCATCATCTTCAGTGTGATGATTTGATGCTTTTGTTGTGTATTTTTTTTTTTTTTTGATTGAATATCTTTTGGTTTTGGACTGTGGGTGGAACAAAAGACGAAGAAGATACCGATTTGGAATCTGGAAAAGTGTGATGGTCACTTTTTACTATTTTTTGACATTGTAAAAGACTAAAACAGATTAATCAATAAGAAAATAATTGCATACATTATTAAGGTGATTTTTGGCAATGATAGCCAACTTAAATGCTGAAATGTTCCATGGGTGACTGTCAAATAATGGTAGTGGATGGGCCTTTCATGTTGAAGTAGGCCACAGAAAGTTTGGGGCAACAGCATTAGCAGGTGTAACTCATAACGGATATTGTAGAAATAGCAGCTTTATGTGCATATTTAGAGTAAAAATGTAAAGCTGCTGCTGTAATAGGTTTCCTTGCCTCTAGGGGTGCATGATAACAGCTTCTAGCGCTCTGCAGTCGGCTGCTATTGGTCGGTGGGACAGAGAAAATTCCTGAACGCTCTTACGCATCAGCCGGCGCACCGCATGCTGCTACCCAGCTTCATGGAACAAGAACAAGGGTGTATCACCGTCCGCTGACTGAAACCCACTGTAGCTGCTGCACTTTTAGCACTGAATTATATTTCTGTTCTTCCTTGTAATTACTGTACTCTACAGTTAGCTAGTGAAGATGTCAGTTGTCGGATTTGACGTCGGGTTCTTGAACTGCTATGTAGCTGTAGCCAGAGCCGGGGGGATTGAAACTGTCGCTAATGAATACAGCGATCGATGTACACCGTAAGTACGATTAGGTACATTATTGTGTATGATTTGTGTTGTATTACCTACCCCCATAGTAGGTACAGGATGTAAACGAATCCACTTTTGGTTATCGTAATTGGGTAGAAGCTAACGTTGCTTCGTAGCTAGTTAGCATGCTACACATTTCACAACAGGAAACACGGCATGTGAGTGCTAAAGCTAATGCTAGTTAAAACGGAACCATTGTGAGTACAAAGAAATCCTGATAACTACTGTTACTACTTTACATGATGAAATGCTTCTTGTGGTGACTAACTACCAAAAGTGTCGTCGAGATAAACTAGCTAAAGACTGATATTTGACCTGCTCAGTCAGGTGATTGATTTTTTTTTTTACTGCAGGCATGAATGAGCGCATGATGGGAGGAGGCCGGATCGTGGCTGTCAAACGGCTTTATCAATCCATTGTGCCTCGTTTTCAGACCCATAATTCATAGAATAGGGCGATAAAGTAGAGTAAGAGTATAGAGTATATGTTTGCAAACACTACAAAAAAATTGTTACCTGAAATCGCCGTCATCACAACCAATTGCCATTTTATTACTGGTTACATCAATATACAAGCTGCATCATTGAAGAGAAAAAAACAAAAAAGAACTGATTTGTGTTTTCTTTTTGTAGAGCATGTGTTTCTTTTGGACCCCGGAATCGATCCATCGGTGCTGCTGCTAAGAGCCAGGTATGTTTACATGGGAAAGGTTGGGACACTAGATACCTGATCACTACCCTTACAAAAGAGGGAGCTGTGTTTTCATAGTGCGTGGAGTATGAGCATGACCAACATTAGACATGGGTACAGAACACATCAAATTCAGCACCAATCTAGAGCAAGTTTTTAAAGTCATGAATGCATAATTTGCTTCGGTGTGCATGTGTTTAACAGAGAGTTGTGTATCTTCTTTTTTACAGGTCGTCACAAACTGCAAGAATACAGTCCAAGGGTTCAAGAGGTTTCATGGCAGGGCGTTTTCGGATCCCTATGTGCATCGCCTAAAAAACAGTTTGGTCTATGATATCGCACAAATGCCCACAGGAACAACTGGCATCAAGGTAAGAAAAGAATGAGGAACATTCACAGTTAAAGTGATATGATAGAATGTTTAGTAACAGCCCAGCCACATTGGATATACTTCCTAATTATTCTTAGGTAAAATCCAATATTCACTCTAATGATTCCCATATATTTTTAATATTTGGCCAGTCAACCCAGATAATTATCAATCTGCCAAATAACATTTTTGGTCGGAGAAAATAAGCACTTCCCCAGGTCCGATCAAGAAGAAGAGTCTTTATTATATGATTTATTAGTTGGGCATATCTGCAGTTCAAAACTGGGGCAGAGATAAAAAAAAAAAAGAGAGACTGATAACACCTGGTAAAGCATGAGGATGGTGCACCAGAAGTAGACATCTTTCTATCACACCAACAAATACAAAGGAAACGCACTTGCACCAAAACATATCAAAATATTAATTTAGTAAAAAGCCATAGACATTATACTACACACATCATATTACACAGCACGATACAGTCCCATAAATGGGTACAATTACAGATAGTGTTTATAATAAAACAATTCATTCAGACATGATTATCATTTGTGTTTGGAAGATCACATTATTTATTTGTGTTCTGTGGTGTCAGTATGGTGCTCATTAATTATGTTTTTAGATACGATTTTAATGCCAACAAAGATGAACCTCTGCTTTTTAAAGTTGTAAAAATGTCTGTCATCAATAGCTGTCCTGAGATAAAGTTTGAAATGTGGCCTTGATGATACAGTGGGAGTATAAAGGGATACTGTTATGGCTGACTGAGAGACATTGTTACCTGAAAACATTAGTTACAGGCAATGTTGAATGAACTGCATGTTTGGCAATGTAATTTATTGTTAGATTTAAAATTTTCCCCTCCATTTGGCCAGAGGTTGAGGTAGATAGTTATTTTTGTACAGAACTCACATTTTGAGTCAACATGGTAGGAATCACCCCAAAGCAATGTAATAATCTTCTCATGTCTCACCATTTTTAAAGGTGATGTACATGGAGGAAGAGAAGGTGTTCAGCATTGAACAGGTCACTGCCATGCTGCTGACCAAGCTGAAGGAGACTGCAGAGCATGCTCTGAAGAAGCCTGTGGCTGACTGTGTTGTGTCTGTAAGTATTACATATTACTGCACATATTTTGATGCTCTCCTTGTACATGATAAGTAGAGGGACAAAATATGCAGTCCTCTCTAGCATAAAAAAATCTTAAATGCTCTGGCCACACAGGTGTTTTTACTTGTATTGCCTGGTTACACCTGTTATCAGTATTATTAGTCCAGAGTTTGGGGACATCATGTAATTCATAGCATAACTCCACCCAACTTCAGCCTGCCTAGAGGTCTAATCAGGCAGGATAATTGAAAACAATTTAAGATAAAAAATGAATTTCAAATGTTCTTCTATTGTAACTAGGTTCCGTGCTACTACACTGATGCCGAGAGGAGATCAGTAGTAGATGCTGCTCAGATTGCTGGTCTCAACTGCCTGAGGCTCATGAATGAGACAACTGCAGGTCTGTACTAGGTGTTTTGTGGCAGGGCTTGGGCAAGGATGTGCATGTCACTGATTGTTGACTGCACACTTTGACATTGATTCCAGCAGATGTTTACGTCATTAATAATTCAACGATTTTCCTTCCAGTTGCATTGGCGTATGGGATCTATAAACAGGATCTCCCTGCTCCAGAGGAGAAGGCCAGGAATGTGGTGTTTGTGGACCTGGGCCACTCTGGATACCAGACATCAGTGTGTGCCTTTAACAAGGGCAAAGTCAAGGTGTGTAGCTAAATCAACACACTGAACATTCGTTGTCCTTGTTTGAGATAATAAGAGAAAGTAGAGTAGTTGATTGCAGCCAGGGGAGGTATCGTAAAAGTGCACCGATTCGAACAGCTCGGAGTTGGCTTGATTCGACTTGCAAAGGCAGAAGTAGCTGTGAAAGTGGATGTAATAGAAATCCCATTATTATGATGGGCATTATCACCGTCCGTGGCGGTATCATTATAAATTTAAAATATACCATTTCCGGACTGATTACTTCTCTTTACAGATCACTTGAATTGTGCAACAAAACACAATATTAGTTTTTTTTTTTTTCTAGCTATTTATATAGAGAACAAATGGAAGTGCAGAAATCAAGTGAAGATAATATACAGCAGCAGCAACAGTGATGGCAACAACTGCAAAACACTACAAATAAATGTGACTTAAGTGTCTAGTCATTTTACAACAAATCAATACAGGGGGGTTGGATACTGCATGTAAAAGGCACAACCACTTAATACTTTTCCAAACGATTTCAGTCGGTAGTCTGCAATTTATGAAGAATGCACAAATGCGTTTTCTTAATGTCAGAATGTATTAAGTAAATGCTGCTTAAGTTCTTGTACATAAACACTGTGAAAGAATGATGAAAAATGATAATGGAAGTGTCGTCATGTAATTGTGATTGGTGACTTAAAACATTTGCGGAGCCAATTGGAGAGTTTCATCAATAGCAAAGGCTAAAAACTCCCAATGAGCGCTCAGCCTGGTCTACTGGCAAGTCGTTTCCCATTAACAATTTCACTTCTGCAGCTTGTGGAGAGATACTGCGGCGCCTAGCTCTTAAAACTGCACGCGTTTTTGTGCCGCGAGATTTCCATGGTCTCACGCAGTCGAGCCTCCAGATTAAGTCGGGACAAAATGACTAGCCATCATGCAATGCACTCTGCCACACGACGATTGAATTTGCGCAGGTCTGCGTCGGTCTGGCTCATCTCAAATAGGCCTAACATTCTACATGGTCTACGAAAGGCTTTGTCTCATTCCTTCAACTCTCTCTTGGCCTCTTCTCCTTGTTTCTCAGGTCCTTTCTACAGCATGTGACCCAGAGTTGGGAGGAAAGGACTTTGATGAGGTATTGGTGAGACACTTCTGTGAGGAATTTGGCAAGAAGTACAAGATTGATGTCAAGACAAAGCCCAGGGCTCTGGTCAGGCTTTACCAGGAGTGTGAAAAACTGAAGAAATTGATGAGTGCCAACTCCTCTGACCTGCCGCTTAACATTGAGTGCTTCATGAATGACATTGATGTCACTGGAAAACTGAACAGGTAGACCAATAAGACGTGTTGCTTTTAGTATCCATGGGTCTTAGCTACTGTGTCTTACTTTACATTTCCTTTTGTAATGCTTAAGTCATGTTCACTTTTTTCTCTTGTACAAGGGGTCAGTTTGAAGAGATGTGTAGTGACATTCTTGCCCGAGTTGAGGCTCCACTGCAGAGTCTGCTGGAAAATACCAGTAAGTATGATTTTCCCCCAGTTGTGACGCACTTCACTTTGTTTACCTTCTTTCCTATTAATGCAGTTAAATAACTAAATGTATGCACATTTCTTGGTTTGTGTGATGATAAAACTTGTATTTTTGATCCATAAGAACTGAAAAAGGAAGACATCTATGCAGTAGAGATCGTGGGGGGAGCTTCCAGGATCCCATCTGTCAAAGAAAGAATCAGCAAATTCTTTGGGAAGGAGTTGAACACCACACTGAATGCTGACGAGGCTGTGGCCAGAGGCTGTGCCCTGCAGGTATTATGGCACCCCTCCCATCGCTCACCAGAAAGTCGTCCCATCAGAGCTTGAATAAGCATCTGCTGACGTGAAAGGGATGTTTTTTTTGTTTTCAGATTAAACATTTTTACTGTTTGTGTCTCCACAGTGTGCAATACTGTCACCTGCTTTCAAAGTGCGTGAATTCTCAATCACAGACATTGTTTCCTATCCCATCTCCTTGAAGTGGCATTCTGCTGCAGAGGAAGGTTTGAGGTAAAAAAAAAAAAAAAATGTTTTTGATAATTTCTGGGTTTATTTTCTCTCTCTGCTTTTGTTTGTTGAATGTATAAATATTATGAAATATTCATTTGTTGCAGTGATTGCGAGGTATTTCCTATGAACCATGCAGCACCTTTCTCCAAAGTGCTGACCTTCTTCCGGAAAGAGCCTTTTTCTTTGGAGGCCTACTACAATAACGCCAGTGGGCTGCCCTACCCTGATCCCACTATTGGTAAGCAGCTCAAGCTTCCTAAGTGATGTCTGACCACCAGCGGGTAGAAAGACTCCAAAACATACATCTTGGCATGTTTCTGTCTACGTGACACAAACTCTGGCTTGACAAACATGAATACATTGATGAGCAAAAGCCAATTACTGACCTCACCTCCCAAGACTAATAGCATCAGCCTTACAGCTGTTTTGCCTGATAATTTCTGTTCTGTTAATTGTGTTTTCCCCCCCTTCCAGGTCAGTTCTTGATCCAGAAGGTTGTCCCACAGGCATCTGGGGAGAGCTCCAAGGTGAAAGTCAAGGTGCGGGTGAACATCCATGGTATCTTCAGTGTGTCCAGCGCCTCCCTGGTTGAAGTGCAGAAGTCTGATGAGACAGAGGAACCCATGGAAACAGAACAGGACAATGGCAAAGAAGAAGAGGTACAGCCAAATACAGTAAGTGATTTTCATCATAAGGGGTTCTCTTAGACCGAGCATCAGATTAGTATGTGTGCTACTATTTGTACTTCTGTTTTGAGACACACAAAAAAAACATGTCTGGTTTTTATTACTCTGCAGAACAAGATGCAGACCGATCAGGATGAGCAGCAGAGTCAAGGAGACGGTCCGAAAGAAGCAGAAGAGAAGACGCCCCGTGAGAATGAGGAGATGGAGGTAAGATGATACGTTTTTGTGTAAAGTAAGAAGATTTGTCCTGTTTGTTTGTTTTTAAAAGGGCACACAAGTCGATACAATAGCCCACAAGTAACAAGTCTCATTCAAGTAACTGGGGTTAGACATTTGAAACAACATGGTACAGTATAATACAATACCACTAATTTTAAGAAATAATTGACACACTGTAAACAAAAACTAAGCTTAAATTTAATGCAAATGTTCCTGTTGGGTCATTGCATGTATTGACTAATTTTGAGTGGTATTTTTGTGTCAATGCTGCCTATTCTCTTACCTTTTTTATAGACTACCACAGAGGAGGGCAAAGGCGAGAAGAAGTCCGACCAGCCCCCACAAGCCAAAAAGCCCAAAGTCAAAACAAAAGTGCTTGAGCTTCCGATTGAGAACAGTCCACAGTGGCAGCTAGCTGATGATATGCTCAATCTTTTTGTAGAAAATGAGGTAACCAAACTTTCTGCCATCACATACACACACACATTACAAAATGCACCCATCCTTAATTACTTGGATCTATTTTGAAGTGTTTAGTGGTTACAGTTGCTGTTTGGATTCTCCTCAGGGTAAGATGATCATGCAGGACAAGCTGGAGAAGGAGAGGAATGACGCAAAGAATAACGTAGAGGAGTATGTGTACGAGATGAGGGACAAACTACATGGGATGCTGGAGAAGTTTGTCAGTGAATCTGTGAGTAAACAATCACTCCTGACTCACTGTAAAGTGATCAAAATTAGCATCTTTATAATCACTGTCCAACAGATTTGGCTTTCCTTGACATATTATGAAATGTTTTTCATTTTCAGGACAGAGATGCCCTGTCTTTAAAGCTGGAGGATACTGAAAACTGGCTGTATGAAGATGGAGAGGACCAACCCAAACAGGTGTACATTGACAAACTTGCAGAGTTAAAGGTAATTATTGCTATATTAATAGCTTTTTTTCCCCCCTCCATTGTTTCATTGACATTTTGATTTCTTTAACTGACATGTATTGTTTAGAGTGATAACATTTCACTGGAATTGTACCTCGTACGATTTCATTTCATTTGAAAAATAAAATGAATTGATTGTATATGGTGTTCGCTGTAGAAACTTGGCCAGCCCATCCAGGAGAGGTATACAGAAGCTGAAGAGAGACCTAAAGCATTTGAGGAGTTGGGAAAACAAATCCAGCAGTACATGAAATTTGTGGAAGCATACAAAATGAAGGTAAATCTAAATGCATTTTAAGAGGATTTTGGCATTTTTATTGTAAATCAAAGTAATTGCTTTTACTCATGGCGGCTGTGGCTTAGAGGTAGAGTGGGTCGGCCCTCAACCACAAGATTGGTGGTTCGATCCCAGGCTCGCTGTATGTGGCTGTCCACTGCTCCTAATGCTTAGGATGGGTTAAATGCAGATATTGAATTTCACTACATTGTACTGTACAATTGTATGTGACGAATAATAAAGTGTATTTTCTTCTTCCTTCTTCTAATGATTGCCTGTGGTAATTAGTAACACTACTTTTGTAATTTCCCTTTGATTTCCAGGAGGAGCAGTATGACCATTTAGATGAGGCAGATGTCAACAAAGTGGACAAACTGGCCAGCGATGCAATGATCTGGATGAACAGTGCCATGAACCAGCAAAGCAAACAGAGCTTGACGGTGGATCCCTCCATTAAAGTAAAAGACATTCAAGCAAAAACAAGGGTGAGTGTCTACTCTGTTAGAACATCTTAATCCCAAAGAACTGAGAAAAGTGACTGGAATGCAGGACATTTAAAATGGAGAAACCCATTCATGTAAAATAAAGATGCAGCAAGATTTGTCCCAATAAATACAAATGGTAACCATTGTTAGCTAAAGCTAATCAGATGGTTGGCTTTACTCATGTAGCATTCATTCAGCTGTTTGCTCCTCCATGCACATGAGACACTGAGGTCAACTTTCTACCAGGAACACATAGAACTGTCTCTGTGCAATATTATTTATTGGGCCCGAACCTATGTGTCGATCTCCCACACAACTGTACTGTATTTCTTTAAATAAAACCATTGTATCATGTTGTTTCCTTTTTGTGTAATTTTCCAGGAGCTTTTCTCCACTTGTAACCCTGTTGTGACCAAACCCAAGCCCAAGCCCAAGGTGGAGCTTCCAAAGGAGGACACTCCTGCAGAGCAGAACGGGCCTGTCAACGGACAGGATAAACCCCAGGAAGAAACTGCAGACAAGGGAACGACAGGAGGCAACCCCACCTCAGAAACCACACAAAACAAGCCTGACATGGACCTTGATTAAAGCAGCCTGATGCCCGTGTAAGCAAAGCTGAACGGGAGCTGGTTGTTTCAGATTGAGATGCAGCCTGGGTGTATATCAGAGCAGGTAAAGTGTTTCAGGAACTGCACTCCACGGTCAAAAGCGGGCAGGGTGATTAGCACACTGAGCCCAGATCCTGGTGGCATCTCTGTCTGATGACATAGCATGCCTTCTCTCTTTCTGGATGACATAAATCAAAAGCCAGCCGCAATAAGCCTGTTTGACAATGAGCGCTGTACACATAATGGTATTTATTTCTGTTGTGTGCTCTGTAAGTGTTCTGGTCTGTGTCACAATATGGTTTTAATAAAGTTATTGAAAATCACTTGTACCATCTTTATTATTTAGGTCAAAGATACCCAAGGCTTCACAAAGGCATTGCTTCTGTCCAGCTATACATTGAAGACACGGGTCCTATTTCTGGGAATTTAGAGGGTTTTGATGACATAAACAAGAGTTTACATTCCACATTAAATGCATATTACACGTTTTATTTTTGATTGACTTATCTTGAAGTTGTACTGCTTTTAGGCACACAGCTAAAATAAAAAGGGCCAACATAGAGAACCGAGAAACATATCTGCATAATGTTAACTGGTACAAATTTACAATTAAATTGAACAGTTAAATGACCTGTTTAGAGTTTAGTTTGTACTTGAATGGGCTCGTGACCTCACTGTTTCTAAAATCCTAGCTATGGCCCTGCTAGCTAACTTGTTAGGTTAAATCCTATACATCCATGGTTCAATTATCTTTAATATGGCTTGGGAATAATTAACATGTGATTTGTTGAATATATAGGTAACTTTATGGGCAAAATATGAACCTGATATGATGTTGAGTTATTTAATTTTTTTTTTCCATTAACTGTAAATTCTCGTTACAAAAATAAAAAATACAACTTAACTGAAAGGTAGGCAATACATTTCATATCAACTATATGAACACATTGTTCTTATTATTTATAATTTGGATAGACCTCAGATTTTAATTCTGAAAGGTTCAAATGCCTGCCGAGACTTACAGCTTTGTGGACATTTCCTAGTAGAATAATAAGTTGACAATCCGCTGTACTGTCTGGTTTTCATTTTCATAGTATAGTCTAATATTACCAGAGACGTTTTAGTTATAGAGCATCTTTGATATTACTTCTTATCATGGCTTCCAGCTTAATTGAGTGAAAAAGAGGAAGCATTTACGAGGCATTTTACACTAGAAAATGTACTCGTTTTCTTCTATGTCGCTTAGCAACCACTAAGTGTTCTACTAGGAATGATTTTCGGCTAAAGACTCATTTTGGTTAGCTAGCTACATACAATATGTCATACTTGCTCTCTTCATTCATGTATGTACCGTACGTAGGCCAGCTTAGCTGTAAACCATCCGACAGAACCGTTTTTAGGAATTGAAGGACGCTCAAAGAGGCAGTCCGGGACCCTCAAGTCAAACTAGCTAGCTACTTTCATTTATTAATTCATTCAACTAGCAATTCATTAATTCATTATTCACCTAGCTAGCGTAACGTTACTAGCTACCATAGCTGATGTTCAGTAATCGTTACCTCCGCGAGGAGCGCTGTTTGCATCCAGCAGCAGGAATCACATGATCCATTCAGGTCAGACGTCTGCTGCGAGTAAAAGCTACAGATACACAGCCCAAGGTAAAGGTGTAATGTTATTCAGTAACTGTTTTCTTTGGGTTTTGTAAGGACATGAATACAGTGAAAGTTTTGGTAACAATGCGCGGTTGCGTCAAAGTTGACCTTTTGGTAGCTTGTTGAGCAACACTCATGCATTAACAGTTAGCTATCTTACTTATCTTTACTGTCGCTGGATGATGTAGTTAACTTACCTTGATGAGTCTAAAGTCTGGTTATGGTGTGTTTTGTCCTGAATAACTTCGAGGCAGAGCTCCTTCAGACAAGCAACCCGTTCCTCGTTTCGTGTTTTTTTTTTCTCCAGGACAATGAAGCTGATCATTCTCAATGACTACGACCAGGCAAGCGAGTGGGCTGCAAAGTACATTAGAAACAAGATTTTACTGTTCAGACCTGGCCCAGACAGATATTTCACACTGGGGCTTCCCACAGGTGAGTAGGAGCTGGCAACCCCGTACAGCTGTGTGTATTTGTTTCAGGATTTAGTGTTGGAAATACTGATACAATATTTCCCCCCATCTGCTGATTCAGTGTCAGTGGTGGAAATAGCCACCACAGGCCCTTTTAACTTAACCCATGAATGAGAAAATGCTCAAATTATACCTGAATGTGTACAAGTATTATTAAAATTAGGGTACATGTAAACTATGTATTGCAAAGAGCCAGCATCCATGGCATACATTTAGTGTCGTAAAATATACAACAATTTCCTCTGAAACATAGAAAAGTAAGGAAAAGAAATGGAACGACTCAAGTACCGTGACTCAAAATATAATGCTCATGTGAGTGCAGTACTTTTCCACTCTGTTACTTTTGCTTTGTAAGCTTGTACCTGTCTCCAGGAAGCACCCCCCTGGGTTGTTACAAGAAACTCATTGAGTACTACAAGAAGGGACAAATCTCATTCCAGTATGTAAAAACTTTCAACATGGATGAATATGTAGGTATGTTTTCATTGTTCTTTCTCCCCACGTCACATGCTTACACATTTGAGGAAAACTTGAAAGCTGTGATCTTGCATAAGAAACTGTCATAAAATCTTGCATAGGACTTCCCAGAGATCACCCTGAGAGCTACCACTCCTTCATGTGGAATAACTTCTTCAAGCACATAGACATAAAAGCAGAGAACACCCACATCCTGGATGGCAACGCTGCTGACCTGCAAGCAGAGTGTGCAGCCTTTGAGGAAAAGATAACAGCTGCTGGGGGGATCGAGCTCTTTGTCGGAGGTCAGTATGTCACAGTGCTGATAATGAAATACATAACCAACTACACATTTCAGATTTGTGCTCAATCCAATTCTGGTATCAAGGGATTTTTCAGTCATTGTTGAAGTAAGTGGTAGTGAACATTCAAACGGCTCCTCCTGTCCTTGTCAGGTATTGGACCAGATGGCCACATTGCCTTCAATGAGCCTGGTTCAAGTCTAGTTTCCAGGACTAGGGTGAAGACCTTGGCAAAAGACACTATCATGGCTAATGCCCGATTCTTTGATGGGGATCTATCAAAGGTGCCCACCATGGCGCTGACTGTGGGAGTGGGCACTGTCATGGATGCAAAAGAGGTAAGACACCTAGATGAATGTCAACAATCTTTCCTGCCTTAGGGTTCTGTGTCGATCCTTCTGCAAAATCATAAATGTACCATATGTTAGTAATGATCATTTTCTGTCAGAACTTTAAGTTGCAGAACAGTGTGCGTTGTGATCTTGTCATTTTCCTGATGCACCAAAAAACACCAACTGCAAGTTGCTCTTGCTCAGCCACACAGGCCACAGGTCAAATGTTTAATTTCTTCCCAGGTCATGATTCTCATCACTGGAGCACACAAGGCATTTGCTTTATACAAAGCTATAGAGGACGGTGTGAATCACATGTGGACAGTGTCTGCGTTCCAGCAGCACCCACAGACTGTTTTCGTATGTGATGAAGACGCCACCCTTGAACTGAGGGTCAAAACTGTAAAGTACTTCAAAGGTGAGACTAAATCACAAAGCAACATTTAATAAATTGCAACCCAGGTTGCATTAAGCAAAAATATTTGCAAAACAGGCATTAATCACAGTTAATTCTTTCTTTAGGGATGATGCATGTGCACAACAAGCTGGTGGAGCCACCTCCCTCAGTGCCAAAGAAGAACTGAGGATATCTTGTCCAAACTTTGGAATTGTGAAGTCTTTTTCAAAATGTAACACTCCAATGATTCCTTTATCTTCTGGTGGAGATATATCAAGCAGTGCTTGGGGTAAACCTCACCCTTGTAAAAAATAAGCAGGTGATAATTGTGCAGGCTATTCGGGTTTTCATGTGATGGTGTTCATACTGCTTTGCTTCTCATTTGTTCTTTTTAATAAAGTGCATTTGATTTTTAATTTCCGTATCTCTGTGTGATTGATTATACTGTCTATGGGGATAGTGCTGTGGTGTTTAGTCTGTTCCTCCTGTCACATGACAACTAATGTGGCATTTAAGTGTTGCTTGTAAGCGTCTTTTTTCAGTATTGTGCTGGAAGTAAAGGTAAAATGGCCCTATAAACAAACTTGTAGCCGGCGGTGAACTATAACTAAGGAAAGTACATTTACTCAGACAAGTACCATACTAATTATAGTGATAATAACATAGTGAAAATAACATTTTACCATCGCATTACCTTCAAAGCCTATAAGAATGTATTTATCCTGAAATTAAATTAATTTGCCCAGTTTTTTTTCTTATAAAAATGTACATCATCCCAAAATATTCTGGTATGCATAAAGTGATAAAACAAATGACAAATGTTGATTCTTTTAGTTCACAGAAAGTGCACGGATATTCATATATCAAGTTTAAATCTCTTTAATGTCTTTTTTTCTGGATATATTTCAATGCAAGATTTTGTAGAAAACCTCTTTACCTTTGTTTTTAAGACGGGACTTTTACTTGATCATGCATGAATAACTCGTCACCGAATATTCCGACAGTACTTGAAGGCAGCATCAGAGCCTCCCAGTTACCGTGCGGGCGTCAGGGGGAAGAAGGAAGGAGATGGCCGATTAGAAGGCAACGTTTCATTTGCTACTTCGTTGGCGAGATTCCTTTAACACATCTTTCAACGCATCTTAACAGCTGAAGTGGGAAGAGGACGTTTTAAGTATTCGCTCCTCTTCCACAATGGCAGAACAAAACAGCAACGTCAGATATCAAGAGGTATGTAACCGTTTGCTGGCACGCTAAAATGTAGCTGGCTAGTGAGCCAGCAGCTAACGCTAACGCTAGTCAACATAAGCCTGTCACTAAGAGGAAAACAACGAGCTCGACCGACATTTGTTTACGGGCGGGCCTGAGTTGGCGATAAATATCAACCAAATTGTTCACACTAAAATAAACTATCAAGTGAATAATCATAATTTCGTCACATATAATTTAAAACCTATGTGACCCATTTTCATTTAACAGCTTAGTAAGTTACTCATTAGTTAAAGTTAGTATTGGCTGGCCTGAACAAGAGTGCTGTGTAGTGTCACTTTGTCAAGCCTTGATCCAGCACATTGACCAGTCTAGCCTGTCAGTAATTGAAACTCCAGCGACAAAACGGGATCGAAATACTAATGCGAAGCCTACTCATTTATTAACATACATTGATTTGCATGTAATGTGTGAGATCAAGAGTGCACAGTTCATAGTTAAATTGGGGCTATTTAGTTTTGACGATGTATCACAAGTTACTGTGTTATCATTGATAGAGCAGTGTAGCTAATCCTTTCTGTTTGGAGACAGTTAATGGTTGCAGACATATGTCATAACCACTTGTTGCACAGTAACGTTATATTAATCAAGTGCGACATCAGTGATACAGGTTTATTACTCTATGAGGAGTTGGCACACGTTTAGGATGTTTTCCCTAAAGCGCCTCCAGTCCACCGCTATTGTGCTTGTAATCTTCCTGTAACGTCACATTGTCACAACTGGAAATTTAAATGAGTGTTTACAGGTAAAACAACAGATGGTCTTGTCTGATTTTGACATGCAACATTGTAATACTGAATACAATCAGAAATCGTACAGAGATAGCTACTACTATATGAACAGAAGACAAATATCTATTGTCTCCGCAATATGGACTAGTGCAAAATCCAAATTGCAGGAGGCGCAATATTTGTTAAAGGCAAAATATGTGTCAAAATACAATTTTCAATTAAGTATTTCGGTGCTGCAGAGATGACCCGGCCTTCAAATCTTTGTTTGGTACAGATCCTTGCAAAAAAATCACAGCATGATAATTTTAATATATTCTTCAATGAAAATGAGAATAATGATGCATCAATTATCAATCCTTCAAATTCCGTAAATCACATCGCAATTGCTTTATCGGTCAAAAATAATCGTTCAGCCAACAACTAGAGTTTTCCTTAGATTTAAGTGTGACCCAAGCTGTGTTGTCATTTATTAACATTTCTTCAGCTGGTGAATGAGGAGGAACCGGCCCAGCCAGCCCAGGAGGGTCCTGCTCAGGACGCACCACCACCCTACAGCAGCATCGCTGCAGCAAATGCAGGTTAGGAACCATCACACACTGTCCCATAACTCAGAAACAACGCAATTTAGAAGTGGGAGTAATATTGAAATCCATTAATACAAGTTCCACTACATACACATATACATTTTATAAGTCTTGCAGTAAGAGAAGTACTTGCAGTGAAATGTGCCTATGAAGCAAAAGTGAAGAAAAGTTATTTATAGAATAGTTATTTCCACAGTGTCACATTATTCTTCCGCAGTATGTAAGTAACATTTATTTATATAGCGCTTTTCACAAATTAAAAAAAAAAAATCACAAAGTTTTACATCAAACATACAATATGATACATATTAAAACAAAGTACAAATAGTATCCATAGGAGAACTCCCAATAGCAAGGTAATGGGAGCGAGAGCTGAGACCTGAGGGGAACGCAATTAATTGGGAGACTGACCCAAATCACCAGCAGATCCACTTCAACATATGTCATAGACATATTGTACTCTTCAGAAGAGATACATCTCTAAAGTCATTCCCACCCCCTATTGCACGTTCTGTCAACCTGAACAAACTGGAACTTTCCTGCACATGGTCTGGGAGTGTGAACAGGTGCATGAGTTCTGGAATAAAACAACATCAATAATATCTGGTGCGATAGGATGTCGAATTCCTACCGACCCAATTGTTTTGTTGCCTAATGACGACTCTAAATTACACCTACTTGGGAGACAGAAGAAAGTTTGGCTAGCCGGCTCGACCGCAACCAAGAAAATGATAGCTCAACGCTGGCTCCCCCCCCCCCCCACTCGCTTTGTATAAAACAGTGGGTGGTTGGTGTATTTTCTAGACATAGTTATGCTGGAGCTCTCTACAGCAAGGATTAACAAAGTCAAGTCATCGACTACAGACCTATGGAAAAACGCAGCAGGACAAAGTACAAATAAAATCATAAGGTAATGCATAAAAATAGTGTGGATAGGTCATCCAAAGTGAGAACCTCCTCTGATAGCTGTGCCTTGCATTAGAGCAGAACAAAGTCACACCCTGTATGATCACAGCCTCAACATGTATGGAGTATTTTAATGTTGAAGCTGTTTCAACAACTGCATATACTGCTGACTACTTTTAACTTTCATCTTCAGCAGCCATCAGACAAATATTCAAAACAAGTCTAAAAGTAAAATATTTCCCTCCTGAAATCTAACAAATGAAGTAAAGTTGATATGCCTTATAACTAGTGTACTGAATTACAGTACAGTACTTTATCTTTTCCTACACTGCCATGGAATGAATCATGTAAAGGGGAGTAGCTTGTGTGCAAGGCCTTTTTAGAAAGGTCTGATGTTTGTAATCTCACTTCTTAAGAGGGCATAGGTCAACATGTATACATATAAGCATTGAGCTCTTCCTGGGTGAGTATATTGATCTGGTCCAATGCAGTTTGTGTTTGAACAACACAAAGGAGGATTCTGGACATCTGCCAAATGACCCAGATAAAAGTCTTGGCTTGTATGGGACAGAACATAAACAGAAACACATACAGATACTTTAGTCTTTCTTCCTGCTGTAAGTCAGCCCTCCCTGGTTTGATTTTATAATTCTCTGCTTCTGCTACTTTCGCTTCCTTCAGAAGTGAAAGTAGAAGTTTGTATGTCAGCAGTCCAACCTTCCGAAACAGCTGTTAATCAGTCAACATTGAATAATTTCAGTTCTGCAGTTACCATCAATATTTAGATGCAAATTTAATTCCATATAAGTATCAAAATAATATCTTCAAACTTTTTTTAGAGAGCGACTTTTAATTATCAATGCCTGTGTTTATTTATTTATCTGTGTCTGTCTGTTAGTGTTGCTGCTGATGGATGTTTTTTTAAGCCACAGCTTAATATCAGTGATGCAACTAAGCAGGGAGTTTAGTGCGAAAAGTGTAGAAAGTGAGTGATTGCAGCTCTAACATTAGCCCAACCTACTTACTGTATATGATAAATCATTACTAAAGACCGTGAAGAGGATTTTTTTTGTCCAATGTCACTCAGGAGTATCATATTTGGAAGAGTTTATTTTGAGACAAGACCTCTGTACCTGGATGTATAGTCATTTGCTTGTTACCTCCACAGCTTTCTTTGAATACAAGGAAGATGGAGGAAGATTTCCCAACCCTCCATCCTACAGCGTTGCCACCACTTTGCCTTCCTATGACGAAGCTGAGCGAAGCAAAGAAGAGGCAGCCATCCCCCTGGTCACTGGAAGAGTCACGGTAGATTGATCTCATTTTCAGACATGTAGAAATATTTCTCATCATGTACTAATACAAACAAAACATAAAAAAAACCTAAATATGAACACACGTTATTGTAATATATCTACATATTTCTTGCTGTTGGTGCAGGAGGACGACTTTGTGGCCAGGGATGACTTTGAAGACGCAGACCAGCTGCGAATAGGAAATGACGGCATCTTCATGCTCACTTTCTTCAGTAAGAACTAGTTCAGCATTTCAACAGTTGGCCCGTCTACAGTTTTACTTTCTAAAAGAGTAAACTGACTTTCAGTTTCTCTCGCATAGAGCCGGCTTGTAATCAGATGGTTATTAGATCTATCTAATCTAATCTATCTATCTATCTAATCTAATCTATCTAATCTATCAATCATAAGGGCTCTGGTATACTATTTTCTAAATCGAATTTGGCGTATTCACAAAGGCTGTAATACACAATGTACAGCTAGTACACTCTGCACAAGTTTGTTTTCCAGCAAAAGATGGAATAGGAGGAAAATGTGTGCCAGCCAGTTTGATGACTTCAAAAAACGGACATCTTCGATTTAAAAATCTCCTGCCGTCTATTGGTCACGGATTGAAAATGACATGCTTGTCTTCTTTTTTGTTCCCAGTGGCATTCCTCTTCAACTGGATCGGCTTCTTCTTGTCGTTCTGTTTGACCACATCAGCTGCCGGCCGATATGGGGCCATCTCTGGCTTCGGCCTGTCCCTCATCAAATGGGTTCTTATTGTCAGGGTAAGAGCTATTTAGTGAATATTCACCAAAACCAGTTTGGCAACTGAATGGGTGTTCAGTGTTGTAATGGTGCAGGATTACTAGTTCTTATCTGTATCACTGTACAGGAAGACTTAAACTCTGAAAATGGCCTAGGATAACGTACTAGGATCATGTCTTATGGGTTGATTAAGTCCTGACAGGTACTTGTTCTTTTATGTCTTCCAGTTTTCTACCTACTTCCCTGGTTACTTTGATGGACAGTACTGGTTGTGGTGGGTGTTCCTGGCCCTGGGTAAGTGAGAAACATCATTTCATAAACAAATAGCATTGTGTGTTATTTCCCACAGCAGACTGATCTCACTAAGTGGCGTATGTATGACACGCCAATTCGGATGCCGTGTTATCAAGATGCATAATCGTTTTTTAGCATGTTTATCAACGCCGTTTGGCCTCCATTGACCTACATTACGTGTGAATTATCGCCATAGTGAGTAGTACGAAAGGATAGAGGGATGTTGGTTGGGGTGGTGGATGGATAAAACACAGGACTTTCACCCGGGAGAGCCGGGATCGCGTCCCATGTTTTTTTTTTTTTTTTTTTTCTTTTTTTAATAAAGCCTTCCCCAATGTTCTTTTCCTAAACCCAACCGTTTGTTTTCCTAAGCGTGTGAAGTTAGTCACCGTCGTGTTTTTGCCGTGTTTCAGTGTTACTAAAGCCTTTCCCAATGTTCTTTACCTAAACCAACCTTTTATTATTTATTTTTTTTTACACGCGTGTGATGTTGTTCTCGCGGTAGCACTGCACGTTCTCGCGATAACGCGTATGTTTACATCCGCTAATTGCAGTGTAGACATACACGTGGATAGCTCAAAATGCGTACAGATAACACGCCATTTGGCTTTAGGAAAGTAGCGTGTATGTTTACGCAAAGTCATGATGCCATGTTGCCCACGGTTACATTTAGGTAATTGTCTTATTTTGCATTATATATCTCTTCTTTGCCCTGCAGGCTTCATGCTGTTCGTCAGAGGCTTTGTTAACTACTCCAGAGTGCGTAAACTGGCTGATCCCACCTATGCTACTCTTCCCCGGACAAGGGTTCTCTTCATCTATTAGAGGTAAAGTGTATTAATCTGGTCACACTCATCGTGGTTTGTCAATGGAGACATTTACATGCACACAGGACTCCAGTTACAGAGAGTGATGAGATTAACTGAAAAAAGAGAGAACTATCTGGCATTGTTTACCTCCCACCTGAGGCCTGTACTACGAAGCAAGATTTGGCGTTAACGAGGTAACTTCACGTTCAACCCAGGGTTTTCTGTATCACGACGGTGGATCACTTGTTACAGGGTTAAATCGCCGTGGTAACTTATGCTGAACACCTAACCTGGTCGGGAGCAGGTTATGTTGGAGATTAGATATCAACCGGTGTAAAAGCACCACTTACTGACCAATCAATACTCGATTGATAACGGCGTCACCGTTCTTAGAAGATCAGGCGGAGCTCATAAAAGTTAAAACATTTAGAGACCGACAACCCCGTTAACATTCCCTGATGGGTATTTTTATGAAAGATTTTCAGCGAAGGGAATTACGTATAGGCTTTTTGTCGGCTTGTTGAGCCGTGTGTTGCCAATACGCACATCGGTTTGAATTATGTTTTTATATATATATTTTTTTTTTTTTAAATTTGCTCTCACGATCGCTTACCACTGCCAGGGTTGCAACTGAAATAATAGGCTAAAGCAAAGGCAGTTTATGGAAAGCACAAGTGTAATTATGTTCAGATCTAGTGCCTGACTGATGGGGAAGATATTAAGCGTTGTGATTTATGCATCTACAGCGTCGGCTATTTTTTTTGCCAGCTTTCCTTCCTGTTTTAGAAAGCAGCAACTGTATTCTTCATATTTATGTAGAATTATAGTTTGCTCTACTTATATAAAATACGCGGCTCTGGTAGATGTTTGCGGTTGGTCGTGCTGTGCAAACACCGCCTCTTTTATGTGAACGCGTGCGTTGCTGGATTGGGAAGCCCTGGGTTGCCTGAACTAGTTGATAACCACCAGGTTATGCGGACCGCGATTGTTAGGTTTGGTGAAGCCGGGTTACTGAAAGAAATCCAGGGCATGTTGATCTTGATTCGTAGTACAGGCCTCTAGTGTCAAATGCCATTCAGATCCTTAGTAAATAAACCAGTGAGGACGTAACTCACCCAAATCTCTGATTTGCATTGTGGGTAATGTAGGCGCAATGGTTTTGACAAGGAAGAAGAATGCATGGAATCAAATGAAGAGCGTTGTTACGACGGGGAGTGTCTAACAACAGCCCTTAGCTGTTGTAGAATCACTGTAAACCACCGCCTCAAGACTGTCTTATTGCGTTTATAAAACGGTTACTACATACAATATCGGTCAAAAGTTTGGGGTCACTTAGAAATTTCAATTCCACTCCATTATAGACAGAATACCAGCTGAGATCAGTGGCATTGTTTTTTTTATCCAGGGTAGCAGTTTTCAGATTACATTATGTGCTTACATAATTGCAAAAAGGGTTCTCCAATGTTTTCTCAGTTAGTCTGTTAAAATGATATCAGATTAGTAAACAGAATGTGCCTTTGGAACATTGGATGGATGGTTGCTGATAATGGGCAATGTAGATATTGCATTAAAGATCAGCCACTTTCTACAGAAACAGTCGGCAACCCTTTTGCAATTATGTAAACACATAATGTAATCTGAAAACTGCTGCCCTGATTAAAAAAAAAAACAATGCAACTGATCTCAGCTGGTATTCTGTCTGTAATGGAGTGGAATGGAAATTTCTAAGTGACCCCAAACTTTTGACCGATAGTGTATACCTGGCAATGTTTTATAAAATATACACACAGCAACAAAAACTGCAAAAATATATTGAGAACAAATAGTTGGTCTTCCGCGCAATTTAGTTCTTTAATCATGATAACTTAAAGGTGCTCTAAGTGATGTGACGCGTTTTTTAGGCTACAACATTTTTTATCACATACAGCAAACATCTCCACACTATCTGCTAGCTGCCTGTCCCCTGAACACACTGTAAAAAAACACGGCCTCTGTAGACAGCCCAGGCTCCACAAACGGCAACAAAAACAAACTGCGCCAACCTGCCCAACGAACCATAACAAACAGTGTTCCAGCCAATAACCGACAAGAAGGAGTTGGTTCAGTCACGAACGTGCATTGCGGAAGTAGCCTACTGGCTAATGCTGCTGCAGTGATGGCTCAACCAGCTCCTTCTTGTTGGTTACTGGCTGGAACACCGTTTGTTATGGTTCGTGGTGTAGGTTGGCGCAGTTTGTTTTTGTTGGCGTTTGTGGAGCCTGAGCTGTCTACAGAGACAGCGGTTTTTTTACAGTGTATTCAGGGGACAGTCAGCTCGTGGATAGTGAGATGTTTGCTGTATGTGACGAAAAATGTTGTAGCCTAAAAAACGCGTCACATCACTTAGAGCACCTTTTAAGTAGATAAATACAGACGTATCCTAATCTTGTCAGTCTGAGTTATGAATGTGCATGTCAACATAGCCACTGACAAACCACAGACATTACACCACACACCCTTGAATATTAAACCAATACCTCTGAAGTCCATTTTCTGGACTTGATTTGTTCATCTTCCCTTAACCTAAATCCAGGGTGTTGGATGTGGGAGGACTGGACGTGACCAACACAAGCAGCAACTCTGCGAAGAGTTTACAAATTTTAAGTGGAGACACTTCACCAGAAATCGGCCAGACGAGTTATAGATGAAGACAACTCTCAATAAAATATTCAGGAATTATATCACTTGTTTTGAAACTTTATTAATGGAAAATGGTTAACAATTATATTCCCTCGATGTACTCATTAGTGGTGAATGTTAAGCGCTATTTACATCTGTCTGTAATGTATGAGTAATGCCTTATATCATTTGATGGTAGCGTATGAGCATGCATCTGCCCTTAAGGTCAATAAATAGGGAGCGTCTCGTGTTGGTGACAATTGAAGCCAACCGGTATTAATTAATACAGCACTCGGTAGACCTGCCACAGCATGCAACACATTTTGTAATCTGCAGTTATCATGGTTTTATTGTGACTATTATAGGCTGTTTTTAGATACCACATACACTTATTAAAAAGAAGCTTTCATTAGGCTGTAAATGCTGATGTACCACACTTTTCACTCACCTGTTGGTTTTAGCTAGTGTTGCCCTTTTTTTGTGTAGCCAGGAGGGGACAGTGTTGTCTGCTGCTTCTAATTCATTAAGGGCATTGTCATCATAAAACATACAGGCTTGTGATTCAAACGCAATGTGAGCAGAGCACATTAAAACGACGGCTATGTATCAGAAGTTCTAGTTATGCCTGTTAGATTTGTTGCTGTACATTAAATCAGGTAAGGCGATTCGCCCCGGAAATAGAATTTAGGTTACAATTATGATTTTTAGATGATCCAGTTTTTAAACATGAACAAGCCAGAAACCAGATGGCCACAAAACCGGGATGCAGAGTTGCGACAGCAACCAGGATGATTGGTATGGCCGTATGAGCACATTTACTGGTTCATGTCCTCAAAAAGCTCAAGTAGATGTAATCGCCCGACCGTACCATGACTCTTCAGTGAGTCAGCGGAGTCGGCATCTCATTCATTGTCAGTGCTGTCAAGCTCTGTGATGATAGAAGAGAGTCCTGGCTGTCTGGATTCCAGCTGTTTATGTATGATCTCACTCAGACATTTGGATCAAATTATCTAAGAGCAAAAAAATAACTCCAATTCCATTTTCAGGTGGGTTTTTGCCTTAAGATTTAATTGACAGACAGGGAAGGGACATTCTTTTCCATCTTTTTCTTTTTTTAAATGATTAATAAAGTGTAAGCTATCTTGTAGGTATCAAAACTATATCAAAGAATGTTGTATGCAGGTGCACTTTTAGAAACATAACCAATAAAACCCAGAGGATGTTCCTATCATTATTTGAAGTCCCAGACATATAAAACAAGGAATGACTCGACACAGTGGTTTTTGTTTTTATATTCTAAGGGAAACGACATGTCAGGATAATAGTTTTTCATCATCTAACTAACTGTTTTCAATGCAAGGAGTTAATATGGATTTTAGTCTGGTCCAGCAAACTGAACTGTTAGCTTTATCAGTTAACTTCATACTTCTGCCACGGCTTTGATACGGACTCATGCTTATTTCTGTGATGTAAAGCTGCAACCTTGGGGTTTTGTTGTTATGAAACTGTACAGAAAACGTTTAGTGTTAAATAAATGTCACTTTTAATGCATCATTTCTGAGTTGTCTAGATTGTATTACATTCTTGGTTATATTATTTACAGGTTAGTATAATGAAGCAGTTATTCGTATGGCTCAAGGTTGTAACAGAGTGGCAGCTTTTATCTGTTCAATGGTGCCTTGGTCATTTTGTGATTTTACACATTGGTGGCAGCAAAGTGTAACTGCTGGAAATAAGAAATTGCAGTTTTTCAGCTTGACACCCTGTTATATAGAGAGGTGAGTGTCTCAACAGCCCTTTTCAAGCTGTAAATTGATACTTTTTTGTCTTCTAATCTGCCAAGGCATTACTCCTTGAGAGCAAAGCGTTGACTGCAGAAAAGTCAAACTAGAAAGGACTCGAAGCACATGACTTCCAACAAACTAACAACATTCTCAGTCAGTGGGTTACATGTGTCATGTTTCATTCAAGTGAATGCGGTATTTCTGACATAATGGGACTTTTTTAATTAAGCAGTTACTTATTCCTGCCTCTGGTCTAACCTTCCACCAAATTTCATTGACATCTGGAGACTTTTATATGATAATTAATTCAGGTAACTAAATGTGCTACATCATATTTTGTTATTATATATATATATAATGGAATACTTGTTTTCTTGTTTGCTCTTCATGTTTTGCAGTAAGAAGACCTGCCACCAGCTAAAATGGGATGTGTTAGTGGGGAAAAAGATGACATGCACAGTATTTTAGCTCAGATGCGAGCTGGTCCTTTCTCTAATAATTATCCGTTGAATTATTGCCGCTTCGCCCCTTTTTGTTCTTGACAGATTTGTTTCTGCAAGCCAGTACCTCATCAACCCTTTTCACAACATTCGTTCTTGTTCTGGCCCAGTTCATGAACTAAAATGGTGAATTTAGGTGTGTTGAACTAAAGTGTATCCCGGTGCAGCTCACATCCATTTAGGTTGAGGTATCACTGTGTGCTGAGAGCGTCTTTACTCCCCGGAGTCACTCAGCCTTCGGGGCAGAAAGAAGACGGCCTTCTGTCCGATGTGAGTTCTAGGACCCAGTTTAGGTTTTCCGTTCTTTTTCAGAGCTACGTACCAGTTCCTCTCCTGATATTTCTGAGGTACATATGTGTTGTAGTGGTTCTCCTCCAACTTCTCCAGGAAGTAACATTCAGCAGTCACTGTGGGCTGAAAGATGAACACAAAACCCCCACTAACAGCTGACAGCACTTTAAATCTTAAACCAAATAGCATTTGGTTTAAGATTTAAAGTTTAGAAATGCAGTCGCCAAAGAGTAATTAATCATTTACAATATATAATGGAATATTCATCTACATACTGTATGCCTGCATCAAGTTGAATGTATTGATTTACTATCACATAGCATCATCAGGTCTATTGCAGATAGGCCTACTCACTGAACTGTACAAACGCCCCTCGTCGCTCATGGCCAAGTATCGCCCGGCTTCTGTTCCTTGGATCACCACTACACCTCTGTCCACAGCTTTGAGCTTTAAAACAACTGAAAGGAGAACAAGTTTAAAAATAAATAAATAAATAAAAATAAAAAAATAAACGTGAAGATGAGTAACATAGCTAGTGCAGAGTCTCATGAAATGAAGAGAACGGTGCAGTTATGCTTGTGACTAAATCAATTTGTTGTCTTGAAGTCTTCAATGTCAGTCAGTCTTTCCGGTATTTGAAACTGATGTACTCAAGTATTAAGCAGGGAGCCTCTTGTTAAAGAACTAAAAGGGATAGATGGCAAATATGCATTTTATTTAATTAGCTTATCTGACAATGCTCATTTATCAACAGAAAAAAAACTGTAGGCCTGAATGAGCTAGAGTTACTCATTTTCATCTGCTGTCCCTGATGATATAAAATGTAAACACAAATGACATATCTCATAGAATTCATACACACAACATAAAACATTTGCACAAAATACCACAATACATATGGTAGCTAAGTAAGAGGACTGGTGAAGACAGACAACTATATGTTGACATGTTTGGCATGACCTTTCATATTGACATTGAGAAGACCTATATTTTTACAACGTTTTACAATTCCTCTGTATTTACCAATCAAGAGCAGAAAGATCGGCTTTCTAGAAAATAAACATTAACAAACCTCTGCTCCATGTGTCCTAGTTCCCTGACTGTAGCCTAAGGAGTGTTATACCATTATACATTTTATTTAGGGTTCAGCTTTCAAGTCAAATGTGCTAAACAGAACTACAGGGACGTTCTATCTTTTCCAAGCCTAAAATGAGCAGCGTCTTCCTTTTAAAATTTCAGAAACGCCATGTTTCTAAAGACATTTATAGAACGCATGTCTCGCATGTCTCTTTTCCTGCTGTTAAAGCTGACAGTAAAGGAAGTGAACGCATCATGTTGCAGGCCTGACCTGGATGTAAAATGCGGTGTTGTGCTGCAGTCTTACTGTGAACGTCCCCGTCATCCCTGTGGCCCTGAACCGTCCCATCAGGGAGGATCTGGAGGTGGTGTCCGCCATTCATGCAGTACAGCCGAGTCCGCCGCCTGTAGTCCGGCAGCGGGCCGCTGTCCACCGTCTGCTCCTCTGATACCAACTTCTCCCCATCCGCCATCCTGCTCAGAATCAACACAGCTGTGTAATCAACAGGAAGCTTTGTAGAGGAGTTTGGTTTTCTATGAGAAAAATCTGCGGGCTCGGTCCCCTGCAGTAGTCAGGTGTTTGGTCGTGAACGAGCACAGATCACAGAGGCAGCTGGGTGCGCGTCCACGACTCCTGGCCTTAAACTCCCAACTGGGATAATAGTATGAAGTGTGATCACTACAGGCCTCCCTAACTTTTTGAAATGTTGTATTCTTTTCTTTGTTTTGTTTACTGGCTACTAGATAATTAGGTAATTCATCGTAAGGAAAAACAACACTTGCAATAAGAACACCGCCAGGCCCATATGATCATGAATATCACAATTATAATTTCAAGCAGTGGTGGAAGAAGTACACAGATCTTTTACTTGAAAAAAAAATCCATTTTAGAAATGGATGTAGTGGAGTAAAATGTACAATATTTCCCTCCGAGATGTAGTCCTTTAATAAACAAAGGTTGAGAATTTCAGTAAACTCCAACAGTCTTCATCAACAGCCAATAAACCAGGTGTCAGAATGGAAAAGCACATTTATTTGACCAAGTGCTTGCTTTGATAATAAAAAAGTGTCTCACAACGAGCTTACCGTTTCCATAATCAAGTATCATCGAGTTAACATCACAGCAAACATCAGCACACAGTTCTTTGTTTCAAGAAGTACCACACAAAGACATACAGTTCCACCTTTAATCAATGGAGGAAAAGATCAACACTACATAGGAGAAATTATACAGAAAAATACAAAAAAAAACATTATTTGGAGACAAATACACCACATTTTCTTTACAATGGATTATATATACATATTCAATTTTTTTTAAGCAAAGCAAATGTTTTTCTTTTGTAGAGAAAGCATATACCAGTGAAACGATCTGCCCTTGATAATTCTGAAAAGTTAATGTCTGCATATGCTTTATATAAAATAGATTTTCAAACAAAATTTGGGTAGTGCAAATCTTTTCTTAGATTCAAGCTGGTTGATTACTTTCACAAACAGTTTGTGTGTGAAAAAGACTGACTCCTATCCTATTCACAGTATTACACAATTTGTCCAAAGCTGTAAAAAAAAAAAAAAAGTGTTTAAGAAAACAAAACAAAGAACTGAACATTTGTCTTCTAGGAGCTACTTAGTTTAAAACTGCACGTGTTGAATTTGTCTGTGCTTGCTTTGGTCACCTTGTAGTCAACATTAAATAGGCTTTTTTTGTGTGTGCAGTCGGTGTAGACTAATTACTGACTAAGCGTATCTTTTCCTGAAAATCTGGCCTGCAGAGATAATGTTATATGTGAATATCCTGTATGCAAATAGCTTATACTGGAAAAAAAAAACTGAAATAATACTGAAATAAAAAAGGAAGCAACAACATCCTGTTATGTGATGGTGACATATGATCTGTCGTTTCTATTGCATATTCAGTTGTCCTCAAAAATGTACAAGAAAGTATGCAAGGATACATTTTTTGAGCAAGAAGAGGCAAGTGTGCGATTTCATACATATAATATACCTGTTTAAATGAACAGCAGCAGAGATTTGGATACACTGAATGTGAAAGTAACCCATGAGTAACCCCTATACAGTTAATGAAGATGGTTTCAACTATTTTGAATTAAACAGAGAAAAATATTATTTTGCTGAGCCTGGGAATGAATGACGAGAGTTTTGCAGCACATTCCTAAAACTTTGTTAATCCTGACAAAAAAAAAAACAACACATCATAAATCACAGAAGCAGACACATTATTGGAATTCAAACTGACCGTTTTTGGTTCTTGAAGTCAGGACATAAAACGACTGAGCATGGGACAACCACGTACTGTGTGAATCAGACATTAAGTTTCAACAACCTGAGCACGGGAGCGGTTCTAAATCTATAAGGAGTGCTTTATATTTGTTGGGAAAGCAACACAATTTGACATTTTGCATATTTAAATGAGCACTTGACACATATATCCAATTATTTTCAACTGGCAGGGCATCATCTTCAATCTGTCGAGCTTTTCATCTTTTTAATTAAATTAATTCCTCTTTAAGGTTAACATTCATGTCAAAAACCTGGATTTTTTTTGTGCTTTGAACACACAACATGACAAACTGAGCTGGGAACTGATGAAAATGTTACAGCACATTTTCTCACTTACTTGCACAACACAAAGGGATACTGACAGACCTACATTATTTTGTGTGATTACACAACACATCTGTGAGTGCCTTGTGTTAAAATAGAGCTCAGTTATCACTCATTAATAATTACCTCAATCCAGTATAGGATATATTTATAAGCTTCAATACTGGGACTAGGTTCCCTCATCTGATAGAAACACTGACCCAACTTTCAGCATCACTGAAAACAGACAAAACCGGAGTTTGGCACTGAAATAGTTCCCAGAGAATAAAGGATCCATTTTGCCTGCCTCCCCAGTCAGTGACGCTACACTTTCACTGTGACACGACTCCATGAGGTGACTGATGCTAAGTGCTTTTAAACATTTGGGTTTGACTACCTAACAGACAGACACAGAAACATGTCAACGTACTAAAGACACAGACATTAAGACAAGGTGCCGACAGGGCGTTAAAGGAGCAGAAGGCAAAACCGGAGGGGTCAAAGGTAATCAGCAGCGTTGGGAGGTTTATAGGGTAATGAATCTGCCAACGCCTGATCCAAAAAGCTGTATACACAGTCCGTCCACGCAAACCGTTCATTTTTAAAAGGAATACTTCCACATTTTGGGAAAACACTTACTTTTCACTTAACTTACTTTTCTTTTCAAGAAAACTGATACCACTTATGTGTGTATGGTAACTATAAAGCTACAGCCAGGAGCCAGTTAGCTTAGCTTAAAGACTGGAAACAGCTGTTTACTAGCAGCTCAGCAATACACATTATATCTTTTTTTAATCAACACAAAAACTTAAGAATACAAAAAAACAAAATTTTACTGGGGGTTAAGTGTCTGACTATTTCTTGACCAGTTGCCAGGCAACCAGCGGAGACTACAGGAAGAAAATATATTCCAGCACATAACCCCCCATAAAACTGTTAATTGTTGTTTTTACTCTTGGGTTTTTGTACAGATAAAACAAACAAGATATAACCTGTGTATTATTGATTATTTAGAGGTGCTGGTAGGCAGATTTTGTTACCATTGGACAGAGCCAGACTCGCTGGTTCCTCATTTTCAGTCTTTATGCTAAGCTAAGCTAACTGGCTGCTGCCTCCAGCTACATATTCACCGTACAGACATGAGGGAATGGTATCAATCTTCTCATCTCACAAGCAAATAAACGCACTTCCCAGAATGTTAAACTATTCCTTTAACATATACAGCACAGCAACAATGCGAAAGCTTTCAATAACTAAATATCCAAAGTCAGATGCTTATTGCAAGCATGGCTATACTGTCGAAGAAGGATCATCAGTGGCAGAATCATGACTGCATGTTTGTCTGAGACAGACTGTAAAAAGAAGTTAAAAAACTGAAGGACGGTTATTTTCCAAACAGTTTGAGCTATGTTAGAACCACAGAAATTAGTTTATCCTGATGAATTAAAAATAACATAATCTTGCAAACACAATAAAATATGTCCTCTCTTCTCTGATTGGCAGACGCAGGTATTTAACACATTCCATTATTAGACTGTTGGGGCAGGAGCGGGGGCTAAAATGAAGATCAAAGCCGGCTATTTCCTATAGAAAACGTTTTATGACTTCCATCTAAAGTCATGTATTAAAGACTGGTACAGCATAACAGTCTTTCTTCACAGTCTTTTAAAGCCTTTAGCAGGGTACAAAGTGCTCGAATCACACTTAAGGAGTTGAGTGTGTGGGAGATGGCGTGAAAAGAAGCAGGCTTTGAATATTCTGTCATAAAGTTCAGAGAAGATCAATTCTACACGAGGAAGGGCCAAGCTGCCACTTTTTAAGATTACACAGCCATTGAAAAAAAACAAAGGAAAACTTGCAACTGTATGTAATGTAAAAAGTACAATCAACATACGATAAAGGTATACCATGATGGGTTAAAGAGAGCACGGCTTGAACAGGAAGGAAGAAATGGCTTAGATGATATTTGATAGCAAAAAAGGCACATATATTTTTCCCTTTTATAATAGACGTGTGTAAACCTGGAAGAGGTCAGCATGTGGGAGAAATCATCCTTTTAACAATGCCATCGATTAACAATCCAACAGAACTGTTTCTTACGTCCAAGGTATCAAAGCAAAGAAAATATGCTTTTCATATGACTGCAAAACAGAGGTTTCTTTCCATATGACTGATAAGATTTTGTTACAACCTTCTATAAAAACTAATAAAAGGAACATACCGTCTAAAAGCCTACTTAAGAGCATGTTATTAATTAACCTTTATTACCTTCCCAGGTAACAACGACCTGGAAAACTGTATAAACTGTTACAATTTTGAAATTTAGAAAATACTATCAGAACCTGTACATAGATATTTCTTTTATCTATCTTAGATATCGTTCTGGTTTTGAAGGTAAGAAACCTGAGACAACATGGATGTTAGCCTATATCTCTTTGATTATCTTTTATCTTACAAACATATCCTACTTAAAAGCAAACCTCTGTGCTCGCGGTCTGCTTTCTCAACAAACGCCTCCGCTCTCTCCCTCCAGACACGTGAGCCACTACACAAAGTTGCATACTCGCTCCCACAAACATCATTCACTCCACGCCTCGGATCCTCGGTCCTTTCATCGTCGCTCTTCGGGGAATTGGTGAGGTGATGTGGTGGGATTTTAAGGCATTGTGTCTCTTACGGGGCACAGTCATCTCTGGTGGAAGAGGAGAGGTTTGACGCTTCCGGCCTTGAATTTTGGCAACTGGTTGCTGATGATCTCTGCGAGCATCTCCGGGAACTCCACACTCAGGGACTTATTCACAAAGGTGTAGAAGCAGAAGCTGAGCAGTCCACCGACCATCTGCAGACACACAAGAGGAGAACGCATTAGTGGATAATTAACACAAAAACACACATTCAGCATTTGGCTGCATGAGAAAAAGAATTGATCTTGGCATACAATATAACTGACGACGGTACAAGCATCATTTAGAGCCTTTAATAAATCCATCGTATATTCAAAGGATACCAGAGAGAAACATTTATTAATTTAAAACATTTCTGTATTATTAAGGAAGGCCTGGTTTCACAAAATAAGCACAAGGCAGAGTGGTTACAATCCCATTTGTTATCGAATACTGCAAAAAAGGGTACCTTTGCATTACAGGAAAAAAAAAAAACTTTTCTTTGAACCATGTTGGCGCTTTTCCATTACACGGTACCTGCTCGACTCGCCTCGACTCTACTCGCCTTTTTTGGTTTTCCATTACGAAAAAAAGTACCTGGTACGTGCTAACAGGTACTTTTTTTAGTACCTCCTCAGTCGAGGTTCCAAGCGAGCCGAAAAGGTGACGTGAAAGCGACAGACAGGGTGTCCTGAACAAACCCGCTATTTTTAAACAGTTTAGCCAGCTGTGTTTTTTGTTGCTGCCTCCAGCTTCTTCTGAAACAAAATGTGTCTTCTGGCTGTGGCAACAACAACACACCTTCCACTTCTGTGTTAGGTCACGGCAGTTTACTACGGCGCCGCTTGTTTCAGTTCTGTGGAGGCTCCAGGCAGAGCTTTCGCTGTATCCTACATACACACACACACATGCTGGCTCGACGCACACACCAGCTGACAAATGTATACATCAGGCCACATATTACATAGGCTACGGCGAAAGCTCTGCGTGGAGCCTCCACAGAACTGTAAAACAAGCTCAAGTGGCCTGATGTTTATACTTGTGCGCTGGTGTGTGCGTCGAGCCGGCATACGACCAGCCACGCTGAGGCGGTACTAAAATCTGCAATGGAAAACGGACGCACAGTGTGCCGAGGCGAGTAGAGTCGAGGCGAGCCGAGCAGGTACCATGTAATGGAAAAACGCCATAAATGTTTTAGACTAACAAATGAATCAGCTCAATCACAGATTGAGTCACTGTTTAAGGATAAAGAAAGCTGCAGAAGGCAGGTGTAATAACAGAACTGCATGTTTGTCTTTGCGTGCTGGATTGCTGTACCTCATGCATGGAGTCAAGCAGCTTGGTGAGCTGATAGAAACGCTGCCAGTTCTGGCTGGAGTTCTCCTCGCGCTTCACAATGGCTTTCCCCAGCTCCTTAATATACGACATCCGAATATCGTCGAACACTGCCTGGCTCTTCAGGCCGTCCTTTGGCACTGCGAGAGAGGGGAAACTAAAGGTCAACATCTGGGATAGAGATAAGGATAATTATCACGTCCAGGCAGGGAAAGGCGAAAAAGGGCAGCTGATTAATATACATCAAGTCATTTTCAGGTTGCACTCCCAGTAATATTAAGCAGCACAGAACACGTGCGGGTGCCAGAACAAAAGCAGCACACCCCGAGGAGCGCTGTGCTAACTGTGTTAAAGCTACCTGCAATTATCGTTTTCAAATGTTTTTAATCCATTTAATTAGGTAGGAGTCTTTGTTTACATCTTCAATTATCCTGCACTAGATTACCTTAGAGAGAACATGAAGTGGAGTTGTGTACTTGTGGAATTGGGTGTGTGTATTTTTCTTTACTAAACCAAGTAGCCCTATGAAGAGTCAGTTCTTATTTACAATAATTGCATGTGAGTTAATGAGTTGGTAAAGTGCTGTGCTGTGATGTTTTGTCCTGTGCATACATCAATATTATCTTTCAGCCGCAGGAGACAGTATTGGATTGGAGTAATAGCCTTTGTAATGATTGCATTACCACAGGACTACGCTCGACATGTGATGGTGGAAGAAGATTCAGCTGCTCTTAAGTAAAAATTCTGACCTGTGCTGAGCAGCAGCAGGACCTTCATGCACAAATACTCGTCATTGGAAACTTGCAGCCGGACAAACTCGCTGGAAATCTTTAGCATCTGCTCGCACTGGTCGGCCATGTAGGGCAGCTTCATCCGATCCCTGGTGGAATTAAACAGAAACTGTTAAATAGCACGGCTCTTTAAGTCATAGTTGATTCATAATGGCTGCTTGTGCCGTCTCAATCAGGGAGATGAAGCTGCTCCATGTAATATCTCTGTTCAAGGTTGTGGATCCTATTTTAAATCATTCTTCCAGAAGGTTGAGAATGCATATTTCAGATGAGTAAGTGTCATCTCAGGTGAAAGTGCGGGACAAACTTGTGCAAAAAGTCTTGGAATTTATGCTTAGGGGTGTCTTTTTCAGCTCTTATTTGAGTCACAGTGAACAGAAAAAACATAAAAAATGTACATCACAAGATACTAGGGACAGATTATTGGCCATTATTCATGAAACCACCATATAAACTGAAATTGGCAACAGGCTTTTACCAAACTAAGAGAATGTTTCAAGGTTGCAATAATCAAAGGCAAATTTAACAATCTGAGAAAAACAACAGGCTGTAGTTGAATTTTGTTCGGACGCTGATTGACAAAAAGAGAACATAACATCATCAGATATTAATTATGATCATATTAACTTTCAGCTTGTGATTATGAAATCAAAAGGCCTATTACAGCCCAAAACATGGTAGCTGTGCCGACTGCTCACTAGACAGAGCGCTATTTACAAACCGAGCCATCAAGTCTATAAGAGGGATGAAACAGATTACTGTTGACAGCTGACAGACACGGTTTGATTCTCGGGAGATAAGACACACACAGCACAGAGCTGCACTGATATACGTAAACAAACAGATGTATCCGTTGGCTGACTGATGGAAAAAGAAAAAAAAAATCATAGGCTGGAAAATATCACATCAGTGCTCAATTTATGTGAAGTGCAAAGAAAGACTCCATTTACAAGGCCGTGGTACTGTATAGTCAAACTTTCACTATTACAAATCTGATAAAATACTAAATAATGGCAACCCTGACACATTTAATCTGGAGGATTTAAAACACATTACGGTGGTACTACTTTTTGTATTCAATTAAACAACAAAGGTTAGACTTATACATAGACTGAAAATGGATTGATACACACTCGTTGATGACGAGGTCTGGTGCGAAGCAGAGCATGTTGCCGTTGCACTGCTGGTAAGATCTCCAGCCCAGGCCGAAAGACATGAGGAAGAGCCAGGAGCACTGCAGCAGAGTCATCTGGTCGTCCAGGTGCAGGTTCCTAAACCCTGATGGGAAGGACATGGAAATACTTCAACTGACTCCCAAAACGGTCACAGTGTGTGAGAGGGTGACAATGAAGAGTAACTAAATACAAACACAGTAAAAACATTTTGATGTGCACTAAAAATCTCATCTTTAGCAGGTGATACTTTGTATAAGAAAAAAAATATCACATGCATTTTGAAGAACAGAATCTGGTTGAGACAACTACATTTAAAAAGATTATTTGTCCACCTTAATCCGACTTCACTCTGTTTACCAAATGTGCCTGCGTGTTAGTTAGCCTCAGATGAAGCAAGTCCAGAAGTAGGGCCAGTGTGTTTGTTTACACTAATCGACGCGGAGAAGACACCCATTTTGCACTGCACCAATACATTACAACATCTCCCGTTTTGAGCTGACACTTTCAAAATATTCATGCTTCCAATGTATTGTGCACATTGTAAAAAAATAAAAAATAAAAATGTGTTCGCACAGTGACTGCAGTTTGGGCTGTGTATAGCGTCACACAACGCCTGAAATACCAAACAACGAGGACAGCACACATCACAGACTTGCCTCTGTGCAGGTTTGACTTTCTTTCTGGGAGTTTACATGTATGTAGATGCCATTACAGAAAAAGAAGACCAATGGCAATATGCCAATGTTACGTCAAGTTTTTTTCTTCTTTTAAAACTTGTTGCAACCGCACATTAACTAAATTAATCAAAACTTAATGTGTCACATCTTCCTCTTTGCAAACTCACCAATATAACCAACCTTAATCTCAATATCCAGTCTACACCCACTGCAATGGACAAGTTTACACTCCTACGGGCAGAGTAAACTACTAACCTGGCAGAGCCTTGGCCCACTTGACAGCAGAGATGACCTGCCGGCCACCCAACCTGTTGAGGGTGGTCATGAGGCGGGTGGAGGTGTCAGGCAGGGTGCTGTCGTAGCCGGCGTAGATGGTGTCCGGCTCGATGGCCTTTAGCAGGGACAACATCGTGGGAACAAGTTGAGGCATGCACTTGGGTAAAAGGGGGCGAGCCTCAACCGGCGGAGGAGTAGTCAACTCAGGCGGGTTGCTCGGCTGGACGCCCTTTAAGCGGTTTAACTTCTTGGTTTTGCGTGCTGCAGAGGAGAAAACAAGGGATGAAGATGTGTGAAATAAAGAGAAAAGGTGAAGAGGAGACAGAAAGAATTAAATCAACTCAAGGGTACACAGTTTGGCACAGTTTATCCGTGTTGTAAATATGTACCTTCCAGGTTCATGCCTGCCATCAGACACTTGCGGAAGCGGCAGGCTGGGCAGTTCTTCCTCCTGATCTTGTCTATTATGCAGTCGTTCCTCCCAGCACACAGGTAATTATGCTGCCCTGAGGCACACAGAAGAGGAAGATTAATCTGTTATTTACCTTCACTGCGGAGGCAAAAACTCCAAAGGGAAAGACTAATTAGCTGTCAACAGACAAACAGTCCTTTACTTTGGTATGATCGTCAGAAAATCAGAATGACTCCAGCATTTGAGCAACCTTATGTGACACAGGTTAGTGATGAATGAGTTTATCACAGGCGATGAATAAATCAGTGAGGCAATAATGATGTCTTATGGCTTTGTACCTTCCACTGCTCTCTTGAAGAAGACCTTGCAGCTACCACAGGTGAGAACGCCGTAGTGGCAGCCTGAAGCCTCGTCAGAGCACACCAGACAGATCTTATGAGTCCCGCTCTTTCCCTGTGTTGAGGATGTAGCTGGGACCACTTCCTGTCTGGAGTTAGGACTGGAGGGAGAGGGAGGAGACAGAGCAGAGAAATGAAATAAAATTGTCTAAGTGTTTTATGAGGGGGGAAATGCATTCATCATGTTTGGTTGGACTGCAAGGATATACACAAATAAATTTAAGAGAGTAACAGTGAATGTAAACATAACTTTTGTTTGCAGAAAACTCCACAAGGCACCTTTAGCCCAACCATTACAACATACTGTACCTTTTACCCACAAAGATAAAACACTGACTATAATACTGACTTCTATAGTCTGTGAGAATGTGGTGCATAAAAATGATCTTTAGTGTAACTAAATACCCGCACAGACATTTTAGTCAAATCTATATCTGACAAATCCTATATGTCCACAGTATGCCATTTTTACTGCCTATTCCTACTCCTGAAAGCATCCTCTCAGTTTTGAGAGTTCAGCTGTAGTTTATATTTACAACTCTGCAGCAAAGCTTTAAATAAACTACACAGATACACATCGCATACTTCCGTCAGACTCAATGTGTTCCTTGTTCTTGTTTTTCCTCAACTTTGAATTAATTCCCAACATCATGAGTAAAGAAAAGTGAGTCTGATTGTCCCCATTTGGCCTTTAAAGCCTAAATTATCTGTGGTCACATCCTAAATCCAATGGTTATCATTAAACAGCCCTTCTTCCTTTGATTGAACCACAAAGTTTCCAAGTAACCAGTGGTTAGACATGCCCTTTCTCAAAACTACCACTAGAGGACGTCAGGCTTTGCAGCATCCATACGCCAGAGGTCCACACCCCCTTTCTAACCCAGTGGCCACAGCAACAACAACGGCCACACTGAGGATATCAAGCCTGAGACGTGCAACAACTCTGTCCGTCTGTCCATGTGTCCAAAAGTATGCCACCTCAATGACAGCAAACTGTTTTATTTGATAAGTGCTGCTCGGAACGGTCACTGCACACTAACATCACTTCTTAGTTATACAACATCAGGGCATTAGCATGAAAGCAGGCCAGGCCTCAGCAGTCAGTGGACATAGCAGGGTGGAAAAACCTGAGTGAAACATCAAAGCATAAGGTCCATAGCCTTCAGCAGCCAGATAAAAAAAATAAAAAAAAAACTATCAGGGAGAGACCTCAGAGGAAGCTGTCTAGCCGTGACAAGGCTGAGAGCTTTCTGAGCACTACTGAAAACACATTGTGGTCAATATGTCTATTTAGTCTACCTCATCTGACTTGTATTCAACACAACTGTGTGCTGATAGTGAGCTTTTATAGGCACTACTAACACCACTAATACCCCTTTCACACAAATGGCTCAATCAGGGTTATACTCAGGTTGACTGTGTGTTTGAATGGGTTAAACCTCCTAGATCTACTCAGTTTCGCGACCCAGGTCGCCAGGTGGGTTGGATAGCAATTAAAATCAGTCAATTAAAAAACAATAAAAAAGTTTATATAAAACGTCATGTTGAGTCGATTCTGAACCAATCACCTGTTAGATCAGATGAGAGACAGGCGTATCCCGTCATGCCCTGGGTCTTGCAGTTGGTGGAAAGCAACTCATCTCGAACGAGACTAGTATTATGCATTGCTCCCGGGTTGTGACTCAGGTGATCTCTGACCAGGGATATACCCATGTTGACTGGCTTGGTTTGAATTTCCAAAAGAAGGGTTGAACACTGATCAGACAACTCTGGCCCAACCCTGGTCAACGGTGTGAAAGGGGTATAAGTCCAGCTACACATTGCCTGTGTGGCGTGAGTAGGGCTGGGCGATATGGAGAAAATCAAATATCACGATATTTTTGACCAAATACCTCGATATCGATACAGAGACGATATTGTAGGGTTGACTACTTTCACAAAATATTTACACAATGAGATTTTTGATAAATAATCATCAGTAATGTGGATATAATGACTAAGTGGGTAAAGGCAAATAACAGGACAGTTACAACAGTCTGGTAAGTTCAGAAAATGACATCACTTTACTAGTAATTACTGTAATGCAGCCTTTAAAACCAGGAAAAGACAACACTTATGCCATATTACGATATCCAAAATCTAAGACAATATCTAGTCTCATATCACGATATCGATATAATATTGATATATTGCCCAGCTCTAGGTGTGAGCGTGTCAGCTGCGTGGCGTGTCCGTTTTTATTTCGGCTCCCATGTTAACAGGTTAGAGCTTCCACACTGCCCGAGCCGCGCCGAAAATGCGTGCATGCTAGAAATAGAACCAACGCCTATTTTTCACGCGACACGCAAGTGTGTTGGAAGCGTTTCCAGACAAAATAGAATAGGAAAAGATGTTCATATGTCATTTTGACACGATTACATTTCATAAATGACATTTTGATGTTCTCTAGGTTTTGACATACATTTTAGATATAAATGTAATTTAAAAAAATAAAATAATCAATTTTCAAATATTGCACCTGTCAATACAGAACAAAATATTCTGTAGCCTATTTTGCCGTGAATACTGCCGACGTTGTCTTTGCTGTAATCAAATCAGTATATATTTATGTTTAACATGAAGTATGCTACTGCTTGAGTGCAGTTTATCAATGGGAAACATACATGTGTACAGACAAGGCTAGCAGCAGCAGCGCCGCGTCAGACACCTTTCTGGTGTGTAAAGACATAGAAAAATCCACGCAGCCGCCACGCAACTGACACGCAACAGAAACGCCACGCTCAAGCCACGCATCCAGTGTGTAGCCAGTGTAAGTGGGTAGCTCACTGAACAGCTCCCTCATGGTCCAGCTGTGAGAGGTGAAACCTGGGGCATATTTAATTGAGAACACACAGCGACTGAATCCATGAAATTCCAGCAAACCAGCATTTTCAAATAAACCTGATTGCATGTTTATTTTTTTATGTTTAAATCATATTCTGATGTTTTGAAGAACAAAAGGTTTTAATTTCAGCTTGGTAGTTACAGCCAAGATGTGTCACACAGAAGCACTAAACAATTCACACTTCATATTGTGTGCACAATTTATCATTGTTTGAAGCATTGTCTGAGCATAAGGAACATTATTATAGGACTTAAAGCTGTAAGGTGTGTATTAATATTTTATATTAAAAATGAATCAAATGACTAAGTGTAATGTGAACGACGCTGCTAATAGTGATCCAACAGAGTATAATCCCCTAACTCCCTTTCCCTCAGAGTGTTTTAGCATCTTTCAGTGCATTATTTTGGTTTTACAGCCCCATAACTTTATAATTTAGTTCAGTCCCACCAATCCCATCAGCAGCAGCAGATGTTTTCTGCAAAAAAGCTCTGGAAAAACTCACTGTATGCTACCACCCAATGCCACATGGCAGACAAAAAGCTAACTAGGGATGGGAATCAACAACAGGTACTAAATTGGTACCAGATATGCCAAAGGAAACTTTTGATTTGCAAATCACAAATATACAAGTTTGGCAAATCACCTGAAAACTGTAAGTAACAGCTTTGCCTTGATAACTTATAATTGCCAGGCCTTTTAAATTATACAGTATATATTCTTTATTAGGTATTTATTTGATGTGATTATCCAACTTTTCCATAAACGTCTCTGCCGTCTGTCAGCAGAGTGCACAGCTGCTGGCTAACTGCCTTCCAGGCTGACTGATAGACAGACATCAGTAAACTTAAGTTAAAGTTTACTAAACTAAATCCTCACTCACCCGCCGGCAAAAGTACGTAGACTGATTGATAGACTGCATACCCCCGTCTCCAGTCTACCCCTAATGTGATAATATTGTCTACGTGTTTACAGCTTGATCCACTGCCCTCGAGTTGCCAAAAAAAGGCAATTGATGCAATTCAAGATCAGAACACAGCTTAAAAGTAGGGCTGCAACAACGAATCGATAAAATCGATAAAATTCAATTATTAAAAAAGTTGGCAACGAATTTCATTATCGATTCGTTGTGTCGCACGACACGACACTCAGTCGCGGAGATAAAAGCAACTGAGTTGAGTGCGGAGCGAAAGAAAAGAAAAAAGAGCAGAGCGGGGGGTAGAGGAAATACAGAGAGAGACCGGAGAGACCCGTAACGTTGTTCTGAAACACATGGCGGAGGCAGAGAAATCAGTACGACCTAAGACATCCAAGGTGTGGGCATTTCACACTAAATAAATTGAAAACGTGTTAATTGCAAGATAAGCAAAAGCGACACGGCATGGCACAGGCGCACCACGTGATGATTCAGCACCTAAAACGTAAACATGTTGGAGTCCTTGATAGAGTTTAGATTCTTGGCCCAAGCCCGAGTCCGACCCGAGCCCGACACGACCTCGGGTCGGGCTCGGGCCGTTATTTCTGCCACTATCCTCGGGCCAGGCCGGACCCTTGATCAAGCATTTTTTTTTATCCATTACCTATTTAGCCTAATTGGGTGGGGAGAAAGCTATGCCATAATCAGAAATATTATAAATATGTATATATAAGCTATATAAAAGTAACAAATGTGTACAACATTTAGGCTGCAGTTACAAAATGCAGCACTTCATGCACGGAGTCTCCTCCTCTCGCACGCATCACACCGGGCCTGCTGTGCTGTATTGCATATCTTAAGTGCAACATGGAGCTTGAAGATGTAAAGAAAAAAAGAAAAACAGGAGAATTACCTTTGAGCAAGTGTGGAGGAAAGTCGGAGGTATGGAAGCAGTTTAAACAAGTCGTGGGCAGTGACAACAATATGTTGTTCATCATTGTTTCTTTTCTTTTTTTACGTTTCTTCACTCGGATCCACTTGCGATCTGTTCCATTCTAAACAAACAGCGCAGTTTACATGCTTCGTCCTTGTTGTATTATTCTAAACAGATTTCTGTAGTTCAAACAGCTCGGAATTGTAGTTGAGAACGTCAGTTATAACGGCCCACGTATTAAAAAAGTGTCGGGTTTAAATCGGGCTCGGGCTCATAATTACAGTTAATGTGTCGGGCCGGGCCGGTCTCGGACGCAACGTGCTCGGGCTTGATTTTTTGGGCCGATCAAAGCTCTAGTCCTTGATGAGGAGGAAGGGAGTTCAACAGCAGGGTAAAGTCACTACAGAATCCTACTTTTGTTCCGTTTTGAAGTGAGGAACTTAACGTCCCTCTTCTGGTGCTGGTGTGGTGTTTACTCGTTATCCAGCTTGACAAGCTAGCGTTAGCTCGTTAATAACAGTAGTAAAGCAGGACTAAAGACACGTTTTTATTCACTCGCCTTTTTTGGCCCATTAATTTTTCAATCTATTGTCATGTATATATTCTGTGCTTTGTCCCATATCAGTTATTGTTGACAAATATATTTGTGTGTGTTGTACTTTTTAATTTCATTTTAGAGTTATTTTATAGCACTTGGTCATCTTAAGCTGTGTTTAAATGTGGTGTATAAATGAACGTAACTTGCACTTACTACAATGATGGTAATAATTTAATGAATAAGCTTCAAGTGAACGCGTGTGTGTGTGTGTGTGTGTGTGTGTGTGGTCTGTATCTGCTCTTTGGGTTACTTACCTTTACACAACTATTAACTAAAACAACAAGTATGTATGTAAGTATGTATTGAGTTGATGTAACTTAATGCTTTTTTGTTTTTTTATCCGATTCATCGATTAATCAAAAAAATAATCGACAGATTAATCGATTATTAAAATAATCGTTAGTTGCAGCCCTACTTAAAAGAATGCTTTACTGTAACCATTTGAGGATGGGCAATAATTCAAAATGTGTTGTCTACATATCGTCTTAGCAGATAATAGTGTTGTGACAAACCTCGAATATCGAGGCATTGTGGTTACTAGTTTGCATTTACTTGCTAAGAATAATTTTTGCTCTCAACCAGCACATCTGAATACCATAGCCAACAGTCCTCCAGAAAACACAGCCTGGGTTAATGGTCATACAATATATACGATTCATACAAAAGCTGTGCCGTTGTGATGAGGTAACTAGCATGCCACCTGTTTCACACACAGATTTATATGGCGTGCGCGCACACACGCACGCCGCTATATGTTTACAACACCAAAGTAAGCCTGAAGTGAAGTCACTGCTTTTCAGTGTTTTCTCCAAGCTCAATTTGGAATCCATGGATGACATTACACTGCCATAAAACAAGTTACAAAACTGTTTTTGGGGATTGTCAGACACAAACCAACCAAAGCTGCAAGGCAGTGTGGGGAGACCGAGTTTCCTCTTTCTGAAACCATCTGTTGAATTGAGTGCTTGCATTGACAGGAAGTTCTCGCATTCCCTCAGAGTTAACTATCGGTCAGAGCACAAAAGGCAGAGACGCCCAGAGATGGGCCTCGACTTCAACGAGAGCAGTGCTAAGAAAGTTAAGTGCTTACGTCTGTAGGAGTGCAATCAATCAGCCTGGGTTTTAGTGAGGCAAGCCACTTCTAGCACTTGCGATAATGCCGGTGGCCCAGTGCCCTGCTTAACAATTCATAATCCCCTTTTAGCCGTGAGTGTCACGAGTAGCTTGGCAGGCCCCTGCTCTATATACCCCAGCCTATTTGTCAATTCAGACGAGAACCTGTTAGAGCTATATCATTGCAATGCCCAGCTATTTCTTTTTAGGTGATGTAGATCATTTTGTGCTTGTGCATTTACTGTATTCTACATATTAGTCTACTTCATCCTACATGACCTACTTCAGGCCCAGCCACTTTTAATACGTTTTTTTCAGAGAAAAATATGAACAATCATTTCGTTCAACTGGTTGTCTCACATGTGGTGAGGTCAAGCTCCTAAATAAAACTAGAAATAGTATAATAAGGATCTGGCTGGGTGGCTGCATGCTTAAAACCTGATGTATGTGTTACTGTAAAGATGATCACTGCTACTGATATGGATGAACATTGCAGAAACATCTCATTTTCATCAAAACTCTGAGCGTGAGGAGAGCAAAGGAAGTGCTCCTTCCCTGAGGTAAGGGCCACTAAAATAGAAAGGGGAACTGGTCTGCACGCTCTGAATCATTCTTGCATGCAGAACAACAACGCAGCTTCTATGAGGGAGTGGAGAGACTGGGTTTGTTTGGCCAAAGACTGGGCTGGACTTCTCTAAAATATCCTGTGCCCTCCAATAAAAACAGACAGTATGTATTTTTCCATGACAGTGCAACATATTCACTAAACATAAGCCATGCTGCCACATAAAATGAATACACTGGAGATATAGTACCCTTTGGAGCGGTTTTACATTGACATGAAGTGTTGTTATGGCCATTGTTTTGGTTCATGAAAAAAGCCATTGAGATACTCTTCCATGTGACACTTTGGATGATCCGTCACTGTCACTCAGAGCCATTGTATCCTCCTCCATGCTGTATTGACAAACCCGCTTTAAAACTACATTTTTGTAGCCAAATGCAGCTACTGTTGTTTCTAACTTTAGAGGAAAAGACTAATCCTGGCTGAGCACAAGAAAAATACCCCTAAGGATTTGAGTTTTCATATTAGTTTCCATAATAGGAACTGTTAGTGACTGTGTGTAGTTGGGAGGTGGCTTCCTAGCCTGTAAAATTAATTGGAGGCTTGCTGCTGCTACTGTGTGCATAAGCATAGTGCCGTATACCACTGGATGTGGGAGGAACCCACTCCCAAAATTTGGCTTTGCTGACTCGACTGCACACAAAAGTAAGAAGAAGGGCACAAACAACTCACAGACTTAGCTACATCCTCTTAACCTCAATATGGGGAATTTCTATAAGCCTATTCAGTGTCAAAACACAAAAAACTAAATACAGAAACCTGGTTACAGGAGAATGCGGTAATAAGTGAAAAAGGACTGGAATGGTTGGCATTTGATCTGGTGCGTTAACTTGGCGCCAGCTGTGGCCAGGCTTGAGGGAAAGTAGGTCAGGAGAGTGAGAGCTTCATGGCAGCCCTCTGTGGTCCGCCTGCCACAGCGCTCATGACACACCCACATGCACACATCTACACACTCATGCATAATACAGAAAGCTAACATACATGCATGTCAGACACACAGGCACAACATATAAAAGGTGATTTACAGCAGCTGAAAGCTTCTGCTGTAGAGGTGTCTGCCCTTGGTTGAAGAAAGCAAAGACAGGGGAAGAAGAAAGAGGGGCGTGCCAGATCAACACTGCACTGAATAGCGACTCTGACCATAGATTACTCTCAAAACACTGAGCCAAGACTGAGAGCCAAGACTACTAGGCTTTATATAAACACAAACACACAAACACAAACACGAAAAGATTGAAGACCATAAACTACTCATGTATCAAACCAGGCACCAAACCACAGTTGATTCATCCGACACTCACACATTCAACAGGTTGGTACAAAGTCCTGCAGGCAGCGCAGATGTCAAACACAGCCCGGAGGGAAGGATTCATGCCTACATTTCATAGTTCAATAGGAGACATTACAAAGAGTATTGCCAAATAGTATGTTTACATAGAGAGTTATGTAGTTTTGCATGATAAGTATGTCAGCTGTTAATGTTACGCGGGATGTGAGGAAATCAACATTCGGAGATAGTAGGAGCGTTTGCTGTGACAAAGAAGTCAGAAAACGGCTTTAACACAAGTCTATTTCAAGTGTTTTTCTTCCCAAACTTTACTCAGCAGTGAGTCATAAGTAATTTTCCAAAGTTAACTCAATATTCCCACATGTGAAATTCTCTGGAGTTTCACCACCTTAACGAAGACACTGCTGGATGTGCTCTTCAACTTGCCCAGGCACTGTTTCGTTCAGCCCAGATATGCATTATTAACAGTTAGTTACCATAAGTGCTGCACCTAACATTTTCATTATTAATTCATCATTTTCTAAATGAGTCAAATTGTTTGGTGTTAAAATGTCAGAAAACAGTGAAGAATGCCCATCACAACTTTTGAAAGCCCCATGTGACATCTTCAAATTGCTTATTTTGACCCATCAACTGTCTAAAACCAAAAGATATTAAGTTTAGTATTATCTAAGACAAAGAAAAGCAGCAAATCCTCACATTTATAAAGATAAAACTAGATACTTTGCTTGAGTAGTTGTTTCTTTTTACAATTCGAATATATATTCAAATTTAGAATATTCGTTGACAGCCCTAATGCATGTCTGTCCAGACTCATTTAATATATGTAGCAAGGACTTTGAAGCAATTTTATAAGAAAGGAATTAGGTGTATTTTTTGGCGAAACGTGGATGTTTCAAACACATCTTCAACCAGGCAGCACAGAAGATCTATACAATCACCACAGTTTCAAGGTGGGCATCCAAGTTTAGTGTGATACTCATTAATTACTCCTTAATGAGTGTGATAATCTGTTAGGGGAATTATGTTTCTGTATTTTTCTCTCCATTCAATGCAGGTCATTATCTTTGAGGGCAACACAATGATAATTAGATCATGCCACATCCAAATCAGTTATCATATGATGAGGGTGTGTATTTCCCAAAATAGGAACACAGCACAGCATTACTCAAGGTGAAGCATTCTTTATTGTGTGAGAACCTGATGTTTGTAAGTCAGGCCGTAAAACTGTGATTGGAGTTGTTCCGATACCGGTAACACTAACGGAAATGCCTCCGATACTGCCTAAAATGGTGGTATGGTGGCGTGAGTGCGTGAGTCTATACACCGATCCGATACCACGTAACTTAGCCCTGAAACTAGATAATAAAATAAAGTTCTATGACATTCATTCTGTGTATGCATTTGTTCATGTTTTACAAGGGTTTAACCTAAGCCAGGCCATACAACAATGACAGCAATAATATCACATATATACAGGGTTGGTATTGGAACATCTCTAACTGTAATGCATAATATCAATAGCCAAGGTTTGGAAGATTAAACCACTAGTGAATTGGTTGAGGTGTGTAATGTTGCGAGTCCCAGCTAGATGGACTAATGTAAAAAGACCTGCACAGTGCAAAGCAGCAAACTGTGGGGCTACGGCAGGTCAGGTACTCAGTGCCATGCAAGGTCCTTTGAGCTTCAGCAGGAAACAGCAACATCATTGCGTGAGAAGCTGGAGGAGATGGGGACCTGATGCCAACCACAGAGCCACCACAGCCAAGCACTCAGCTGATTTGAAGCTGCTAAATGTCGCACAGGTTGAGGCGAACAGGCACCGCACAAAAACAAACTCCTAATCACTAGAGAGAGACACACAGAAATGCTAAGCTCACACATAGATAAGCCACTATACAAACAGCCACACACCCAAAGAAAATTATCTGGACTCACACTCACAGACTTAATCACACACACACAAAAAATGAAGATGACGTGTGTCTTGTGTCTCTCCCCCATCTGTTCTGGTTACTAGGCATTAGGACGACTGTCAGACAGTTGTGAAGGGGTTACCAAGCATAATTTCCACAAACAAAAACACCACAACCACATCTGTGTCCTTGCTGGCCTGATGCATTTCTGCATGCCAATCTTTGAGCTGATCACTCCCTGTCAGAAGATGTGCATCATACAGGCTTGAATGTAGAAGAGACACAAACAAAAAAGCCTTTAAGACGCGTGACTCTGCCACACCACTGTTGGTAAAGAATTTCTATTCAGTAGCTTTACGTCTGGATCCCAAAGTCACGTTAACAGCTGAACCCATGAAACTCTACAGGGCAGCAGAGTAATAACTGTACAAAAGACACTTTGTGGGGCAGTGTGGAGTCCAAATACTATGTCTCTATACTCTTCGTTGCTCTTAATGGCAACTCCCTGCAGAAATTAAGATTAAGCAAAATCACATGAGTAAATCAGTGGAACATGCAGCTTTTTTCACTTTTCTCTGGAACCTGCAGCTTTTTTCACTTTTCTCTAGTACAGCATTTCCTCTTTACTTTACAGGCCTGACAACTTTGTAAAGGCCACAATTCATTCATCCCTATTGTTGAATGAATTGTCTGCGCTGTTCCTTGGAAACAGATCTGCTTCAAGTAAACAGTGCACATCTTGGGGTTATTTTTGGCATAATGCAACTGGAGAATCGAAGAGATCTGCCCAAAACAACCACATGAACCCCTATTGAGTGGATATGTCTGTGAGAGGCTGAGCAGGGCAAACAGGCTGTTAAACTGAAAAGTAAAAGAGAGTAAAAAAAATAATAATAAACGCTATCTGGGTTAGAAGGAAAACTCTTGATCAGACATTGCAATTGGTACATGCCATAAACGCACATACTCATGCGCAGGCCTGTCTAGTCTGAGAGAAAAAAGATGAAAGGTCTGTCTAAGATAGAAGTGCTTATTGCTGCAGCTACGTCTTGTAGAGTCCATGAGCCTGTCTAACAAAGCAGGATTACTGGGTTAAATAACTAAATTAGGGGTTAACTCAGGCATTTTTGTCGAAGGACAATGGCAGAATTTTAAATCGAGCTATGTCGCTATGGTAACCAACACCGCAAACCAAACCTGTAAGGAAAATAGAGCCAGAAATACAGCATGAGTTTGTTTCAAACAATTACTTCACTGTGGCTATAAAACGGGACTTGGTGGTTGCTATAGATGCTTCCATTAGTAATTTATTAAATTTGCTGCTATTGTCACATATTCCTTTTGCTGCAATTACTAACAGAGTTCATGTCGGGTGCACAAGAGGCCCCTTGATTAAATCTATAACTGAGATGACACTATCAAAAAAATAAGAAAGTGGATCTTCACACTGACACGTACCTAAGGTATGTGCAGTACAGTTAGGTAATGCATTCATCTTATTTTCTATAAGCCTTACACGTCTACCATTTCCTGTACTCCGTTCCAAACCCAATCCAGTCTGACCATGAGAAAAATGCAGAGTCCTAAAAATAACACAACTTTACAGATATGGTATTTCCGGCATTTAATGACTGTGTTATTTCCCACCATTTCTATCACTTTTTATTCTACTCTAATCATTACAATGTATAGATTTTACTTTGTTTACTTTTTCAAACTGCAATGTCCAGATTTTCCTGTAGGGATTCATTTTTTCAACGTGTTAAATACCCTGTGTTTTATCTGATGGTGCTGCATGTGACTGGCTTTTTATTACCTAACTCCTCCTCCTTTTATACACATAAACTCAAACTGAAAAATCCTGGATGAACGCCACTCGCTGATTACCACCTTTGTGATTATCCAGGAGCGCCAACGTTGTTTTTTTTATAACCAGATAACAGGGCCTGACAACGTTGAACTATAACCAACACGTGTAGAGAAAATAAACTAACAATCATTTTCAGCAATGATTAATACTTTTGTCAATGACAGGTCAACAATAATGATGATCACAAGTTACTTAAGCCCAAGCAATGTCTTTAAATTAAAGGCTGACAGAGGCACTTTTAAAATAGATTTGTGTAGGGTACCTATATAAAGCCCTATCTCTTTCTGATTCTTTATTTACTGCTCTCAGGTTACATGAACCGTCAAAGACAACTCAATCATAACACTGAAACCATTTCCTAACACACAAGGTTATAAACAGGTGAACCAGAAAGTGGCATAAACATAAATCAGCAGCCAGCTTCTAATTAAAAGATATCCTCCCAGTCAGCGAGCATCAGTGAGGCAAAAATCTCTTTGGGTTGACATTTCACACTGACATTTCTCAGGTGAACTAGGCTATAGCTCTAAAGGCAGGTGGCTCAAAAACTGCATTTAACCGTCAGTATTGTGTTGAGGATGAAGAAAGGCTGTCCAACCTTGCTGGCAGTACAGTAGCACACCGACAGTCCTCTATCCACAGGTACTACAGACAATATAAGACACTATAAAAAAGACACTAAGAGGACACAATACAAAATACATAAAGAAATGATTCAAGGAAAGCTGTGGTGCAGGTTGTCTTTTCTTAATATAGTGCTATTTATCTGTCTATCATATGTCAACTAAATTGGATTGGCTTTACTAATTAAGCCTTCTTCAGGCAAAACGAGCTGCACTGAGCATCTGTATTATGGGGGGGGGGGGGATATAATATCAGAAAATATCAGAATAGACAGATATTCAACATTAAATGACTTATTTGGACCCATGACGAAAGCCTTACAACAAGCTTGATTAGGATATCCCATCTTTAAATTGCTTTTGCTGTCTGACCAACAGTCAAAAAGCCCCAAGTATCTAGTTTGCAACGAAATGAGAAGTGAATAGATATAACCATTGAACAGCAATAATATATATTTTATATAGAATATAATTTATTTTGACAAATGATTCAGATTAACAGTCTGTCACCCAAATTGTCATTACTTCGTGCATGCTGTTCAACTAATTGATAAAATGACTAATCATTTCAGCACAGGGATTTGAGAACTTGTGGGCATGAGGCTCAAGACCAGGCTTATTTCAAATATTATAGATGGCACAGCTATGTTGCAAAGATCAGGACTAACACCTCTGGTCTTTAAGCAAAGAACGTTAGATATCTGGTGAGGCAGGAGGACATAATAGCACATAACTGGGATGAGCACATTAAAAAACTAAGGGTCGGACCACACACTGCCTACATTTCTTACCTGGCAAAGCAAGTGGGGTAAGAGGGAGAGCTTGAGAAAGCCTCACTGGCCCTGAGCATTGCAGAGTTGTCCCCCACACTCTGGATTCTGTTCCAGGCCCCACCAATGGTTGTCACTGGGAGATACAGGCTGGACACTAGCTTCTGATCCTTCTGCTGCTGAGCTTCATTGCTGTTTGTGTTGACTCCAAAGTGGTAACTCTGTCCTCCTGAAGTGCTGACCCCACAGATGGAGATGGGGTTAGAGCTGGGCATGTCTGTGGAGGACATGCCGCTCATTTGGCAATAACTCTGGCCTGCAGATATCTTCTCCTGTTTGATCACACCTTGGGTGCAGAGCTGAATGAAGCCAGCATCTTTTCCTTTCTTCACCAAGGCAGACAAAGTGGTTGTAGGGGTTGAGGAGCCAGTTGTGGATATGCTAGCACTGGACTGATCTGGACTAGTCATATAGGTGCCATTTCGAGCAACAGAGACTGTCCCACTGCCGTTAATGCTCTCAACCACGGTAGGCTTTATGTCCCTCTCTGAGCTAACGTCCCCAAGCAGAGAATCGTCTGCCAGAGTGGACAGGAAGGCATCATCCCCTACATAAAAATCTGACGGGGACCCAGCGAGCTCAAGGTCTTGGAGCAGGTCCATAGTGTTGTCACTGAAAAATTTCTGGTTCACGTCCACATCCTTTCCAATGTGATCAAAGGCATGATCAAGGTCAGTGGGATCCTGTTCTCCTTTATCCATGGAGAAATCCTCTGTTTTCATGTGGAAAAAATTGGGATCTGATCCACCAATAAGTGAATCCATGCAGGACTGGGTATTGTCTGCTATACTGGCCTCCAACTGGGGCAAATTTTCCCTCAAGGTTTGACGCCCCAACGTAGTGGACGTCTGTGTCTGGAGTAACTGTTGCTGCTGAAGCTTCTGATCTTTGGCCAGGCCCCTGGGCTCTGGGTCTTCAGGCAGGGGGCCTACAGTGGCAGTGACGGATGTGAGCTCCTCTGGAAGGGGGCTTTTGCTGAGGCCGTTAGGCACCTGTCCTGGCTGCATCAATGGGCTGGATGGAAGAATGACTGAGGTGGCAGAGGTGATTGACATGGCACTGTGAGGAGCCACTTTCAACAGACCTCCCTCCTCAGGGCTTTCAGAGTAGAGCAATGTGCTTAAATGGTCATCTCTTCTATATATCTTCTTCACTCCACCTTTATCCATCTTTTGGTGGGAAGACAGAAAGCATTAACAGACAGGTATAAGTAGACTGCAAAGCAAACACATTAAAACACAGAAAAAGTGGATTATCACATGCGCACTGTACTGCTACAATAATGTACTTTACAATGGGTTCAGGTTGTGCACATGCAGAGAGCAAGTGACGTACGTTAGGTAAATACGGTATACGACTGGGGGAAGTTGTCAAGCATGCTCCCCTGCGTGCCCTTGATAGCTAACGTTAACGAAGCAAAATACGTTAGCTATTCCCATTAGCAAAATGGTAACATGAGCGCATAAACAGCAGTGTTCACCTTGTATACGCTGTATTTAAAGTAAACACACATAGCATGGGGTCGGCCACAAAGCACACTCAGAGAGCCGTAAAGTTCAACCAAAACTAAGATATGCTAATGTTAGCTTCTTGCTAACTGTTAGCATGCGAATGTGGCTAACAGTTAAAGTTACTGCGAGCCTGAATGTCGTTGACAGTAACGTTAGCCTGCTAGCCAACATAGTTACATTTGCTACATTTGTATTTATCCAACATACATATCAACTCAAATCTGTAAATAATAAAATCTCATATTTACCCTTGAAATGACTGATTGTTGGCATGTGTCCACAGATCTTCTGTCAACATTGTTTTGGTTGAAAGTGGCAGACAGTCCACAACAGCAACACTGATTCAATGTTTGTTAACGTTGCTCCTCCTGCGTCGTAAACACACCACGCTGAGTGTGTTTTATGAGTTTTCAATCTTCCAGTGCGATCTAGCTGTAAATTGGCATGCAAACTGCGTTAAACTGGTTTGAGCTGTGGAGAGTCGCAGCTAGCCATTATGGAAAGTAGGCGCTAACTAACCTCCAGGAAAAAACATACAAAATGGAGAACTGAGCACAGCCCCATGGAAGACCTGTTTACAACACGCAGCACTACCTGCTGGGCATGCGGAGTAACTGCAGCTTGTTATGTGCTGGAGCTGAGACGGTTCAGCAGCATGGAGTTCAAGCTCTTTTTCTTCTTTTTTTGGATTGGTAGACTAGACGCTGTAATTGCGTATTGCTGCTCTCTACTGTTTGTTATAAACAGTCCTTTAACAGTTATTTGTATTTTGTATTTTTACCCAATACAATGAAGATATTCCATCAGTTTCTTTATCTTAGTCCACTCATCAAGGTTAAGTTAAGATCACAAAGTAAACACGGTTTTTCCAGCTGCTCGTAGGTATCTGAAAAGCTTTCTCTTTTGTCATTAGTAGGCTAGTTTTTGTATTGGCTTCCAGTGCAATTTAATAACACTTTCTTAGAGATATGTGCCAATAGGACCCACACAACAGAGTATGAAGTGCAGAGGCAATCCAGGCAAGTGAGCATTAGCAGTGAACAAATCATTAAAACGGCATCCTCTTACATGATTGTTCATATAGCTGCCCACCATGGGGGCTCCACTGTTGCAGCTGTTAATGGAGCCTTTGACAAAGAGACAGACATCTGAGGCAGAGGGCAGTGAAAGAAATTATGAATGGACATTGTAGTCATCCACAATGCAGTGACGATACCATGTCAAAAAGAGTTTTTTTGGATTAAAGATCCCCAAATAAAGATACCAGGAGAGAACATTATGAAGTCTGAGTGCACTGCTATGTATCCTACCACAGACACCACATCACTGTAAGATTATTAGAATAGATTATTTTAAATCACAGGATTATTGTTCAAATCTGCATGCAATTGATTGTTGGGTCTAAATGTGCATTCAAGAACATTTAGCACACACTTCTACCTAGGGTTTATTTGTAGAACTGTTTATCCAACAGTAAACTGAAGCATCTCACTTTGTGCTACACCGGCCTGCATGTGTCAGTCTGGATGCAACATAATGGCGGTTGATGTTTTGGTGCAAATAGCATGCAATAACATGATATTGCATTGCCATCTAAGAGGCTGCACAAAGAAATGGAGGAGCATTGGAGCAGGTCAGTGAGAACAGGGTCTTTAAATTGTATCCGGAGCCAGTGGAGATTCTGGAGGATAGGGGTGATGTGGTCACAGGAGCATGAATGGGTGAGCAGACAAGCAGCAGAGTTCTGGATGGGTTAGAGTTGATTTCTGGATTTCTGGATGTTTGAGTTTATTAAGGACATTGTTGGAAAGGAAAAAATCCATATGTGCATTTTCAAAGATAACATGAAGCAAATAATGACTTTGTTCAAACAGAACAGAGGTTAGAGTGTTTTTAAACTTGTTACTTTAATTATGACAAAACAGTAACAAAACAACAAAATACGTTTTGTTTCTCAAGACATCCCAGTTCACAATTCTGCCTCTTTTATCTGGAAATATGAGTGTTTGAAAAGGGCCTGGGCAAGAGGAAACAGGGTAGACAGGCTATTACTACATGCATGGGATAACAACTCTGCAGAAAGGTTTGGGCCTGTATTAGTTGTTGCTTTCAAGGCTGCACAACAGTGTATTGTAAGACACTGTCTTGTTTGCAAAACTTCATTTGAACAATGTTTGGATACCAGAAGTGTAAATGTATCAATGAACATAATCATTTGTTGAGATTTAGAAAATATTTTTTAAACCATTTCTTTATCAACAGATATATTTTGTACATGCAACACAATCTGACTTACCTCAGAAAGTCTTAATTTCTTAGTATTTTAACCCAGGCCGCACTGCAGATTATATGCAAGAGCTTGCAAAATCCACAGTTGTCAATTTAATGTTACAGCATTAAACATATCGTTTTTTTTTTTTACTTCTTGCTCAGCTAGGGCCCATATTGTCTTACATTATTCATGTTGAAGTTGCATGAAATTCAACCCTTTCCAAAAGATAGAATCTAACCTGGGAGTAGTGCATGAACAGGAAATAAAGTAAACACAGGAGGCTGGGAAATTTGCTGTAATGGGAGGATGAGTGAGATGAACAGGAAACAGGATTTATAGCACACATGGGAAGAGAATCATCCAAAAGCAGGGGACATGGAATGAACTCCAAGTCTTCTGTTATGCAAGTTCAACACCATCCAGAGATATACTCAGATATATATATATATATATATATATATATATATATATATATATATATATATATATTCCACGTTGTTTTTCTCACAAAGTGTAATGTTTATTGCACACATGAACCACGACAAAACAAAACAAATTGGCAGTACCAAACATAGATTTTTGTTGGCACCTATAGTACATTGCGCATCACCACAAGCATAGAGGCAACAGTGAAGAGAAGGGAGAGCATTGCAGCGTTTGGGAGCGCTTTAAAACCTACTTTATACAGTCTATGTTTAAAACTCACAGAAGAAAGTAGTAGCATTTGTGATGCAGTCGGCTCGTAAAATTAAATGAGAATCAAAGTCATTCAAAAATCAACAAAAAAAAATCAAAGTTATTTAAAAATTAAATTGTGAACAGGGTGAATCGAGATCTCGATTTTATAACGATTAATCGTGCATGCCTAAATGGAAGTGTTAATAGTTTATTTTCATCAATTAACAAAATGCAGTGAATGAACACAAGAGAAATCTAAATCAAATCAATAGGTGTGACCACCCTTTGCCTTCAAGACAGCATAATTTCTTCTGGGTACACTTGCACAAAGTTTTTGAAGGAACTCGGCTAGTAGGTTGTTCCAAACATCTTGGAGAACTAACCACAGATCTTCTATGGATGTAGGCTTCCTCAAATCCTTCTGTCTCTTCATGTTATCCCAGACAGACTCAATGATGCTGAGATCAGGGCTCTGTGGGGGCCATGCCATCATTTCCAGGACTTCTTGTTCTTCTTTACGCTGAAGATAGTTCTTAATGACCTTGGCTGTATGTTTGGGGTCGTTGTCCTGCTGCAGAATAAATTTGGGGCCAATCATACGCCTCCCTGATGGTATTGCATGATGGATAAGTATCTGCCTGTATTTCTCAGCATTGAGGACACCATTAATCCTGACCAAATCTCCAAATCCATTTGTAGAAATGCAGCCCCAAACTTGCAAGGAACCTCCACCATGCTTCACTGTTGCCTGCAGACATTGTACATGTCATTATTGTACCGCTCTACAGCCCTTCAGCGAACAACCTGCCTTCTGCTACAGTCAAATATTTCAAATTTTGACTCATCAGTCCAGAGCACCTGCTGCCATTTTTCTGCACCCCAATTCTGTTTTCGTGCCTAATTGAGTTGCTTGGCCTTGTTTCAATGTCGGAGGTATGGCTTTTTGGCTGCAACTCTTCCATGAAGACCACTTCTGGCCAGACTTCTCCAGACAGTAGATGGGTGTACCTGGGTTCCACTGGTTTCTGCCAATTCTAAGCTGATGGCACTGCTGGACATCTCCCGATTTCAAAGGGAAATAAGCTTGATGTGTTTTTCATCTGCTGCGCTAAGTTTCCTTGGCTGACCACTGCATCTACGATCCTCAACGTTCCCTGACTTTTTGCAAGTGTACCTATAAGGATTGATGCTGGTTTGAAGGCAAAGGGTAGTAACACCAAATATTGATATGATTTACATGTTTTTTTGGTCGCTCACTTTGCATTTTGTAAATTGATAAAAATAAACAATCATTATTTATATTTTTGAAAGCATTCTTAGTTTACAGCATTTTTTCTAAGACTTTTGCACAGTACATATTGCAAGTATATATATATATGAATGTATTAAACAAATAAAGAAAATGAACTCCCATAGAATAATCTATATTATCACCATCTAATGATATTAAATAGTTCTTCCTATCTACACTCCGCTGTTAAGGTCACATAATCCACAAAACATTACAATATTAATTATTAATCATTAAGTATAATGTCAGCAGCTAAACCTCACATCATGGAAAAAGAGATCAGTGGTATGCTCACTATAGCTCTAAATCCCCACTGTTTGAATCCCACTCAGTCCCCTGTGGCTGCTTAGCAACCCCCTCTCCAGCACAATATACTCTGAATTAACAGAGTAAAGCGTGACCGCTGCCTCCTCAGAACCACAAGTCAAGGGTGCGCCCCATCATCAATGCCTTCTCTCAGCACTGAAGCAATACAAGTCTCTGATTTATTACAATGTGGCTTCAAAACACACTCAAAAACAAACAAGCTGAAAAGCAAACATGAGATACAACAAAGTCTGAACCACAGATCAGTGTCAGAGCTACACTGGACATAAGGGACGTTATGGGCTACTCCATATATAAAACAAACAGGTCCATAAGTCTCACAGACTCAGGTGGTGATCACACACCAGAGCATATTTTCAGGTAAACGTCCTTGCTATACCTTAAACAACACTAGCTTGTGACCTATATATACCAGCGTGTAAAGATGATGACAAGCATTGTCAAGCCTTAAATTTAGCCTCGCATCTCATTTCTTCCAAACTGGATTTTCCGCCCTACAGTACTTGACGTCACTGTGGAGTACACTGACGGCTCTATGACAAATGTACTGAGCAGGCCCTGAGCAATAATACACTAGTCTCAAACCCCTGTCCTCCTGCTACTGTGATCCAGAAAGAAAATGACTCAGTAATGAGGGTTCATGTTTCTGAGCCCCCCCCCCCCCCCTTTATTGATGCATTATGTTGATTTAGCATCAAAACCTAACATAAAAATAAAGAGATATGCATTGTTTCACTCTTGTATCTGTTTATTTGAGAGTAGAAGGAGAATCAAGCAGCTGAGACTTTGTGCGGGCAGAGATCTGTCCATGGTCCTGAAATAGATCACTTGGTCAAATCGATGAGGAATTCAATTGTCAAATTCAGTCACGGTGTTCTGGCTATAAAAGTGATAATGCTGCCTGAAGGTTCAATCATAGATGCAGAAGAGTGCAAAAGTCATTTCGATTTTTTATGTTTATTTCGTCTAATGTTTGATCCATTATGGGTAGTTGGATAGAAAAGGAGTTGAAGAGTAGTAATATCCTGTAGACCACCAGCTCTATTCACGTGTAGCTGTCACTGCCGTTGAGTCTCTGAGCAAGACACTGCATGGGACCTAACCCCTCACCCGTCTCTCGGGATAAGCGCGTCAGCTAAAAGCGTTAAATGTAAATGCGAAAGCCTCTGTGAAGACTCAGAAGAAGAGATTAAAATCCGCAACGCTGGATGTTAAAACTGCATTAGACCTGAATCCTCTCCGCCAACTGCACGCCGCCCGTCGCTAGATTTCCATGGAAAAACTGTACAGATGAACCAACATCAGTCCGCTTTGTGTCGATCGTCTGCAAATGTCATTTTCCTTTAAGATGATGTAAGACATTACTTAATGGGACGATTTTCTCTCCCCCCCCTCTCTCTCTCTCTCTCTCTCCCTCTCTCTCTCTCTCTCTCTGCAAGAGAACAGCTTGGAGCAACATTATCTTAAAGCTTCTGCCAGACCAAACGTTTCCGCACTCAGCAGTTTGGAGAGATGGTTGCGCACAGGAGTCCCACTTCCAGCCTCCTCTCTGTGAGCAACCTCGGAGAATGTTTCAGCATCCCAGTTGTCAAGAGCGACGCTTAGTAGCAGAATGATGGGATTCACGCACATTATTCAATTGCTTCTGGACTGATGTGACTGAACCAGAAGCCAGACGCAAGACCTTTCCACAGAAAACTTAAACCAAAAAAAAAGGTTTGTTTGACTTTTTTGATGGTGGGAAATTTGAGAGTGAAGTGAGGATTGTATTTCTTTGAAGTCACAGTAATGACCCATTGCAGTGAATGTGTGTTACATGATGCGCTCACTTAGGATAATCGATTCTGTTCAAAAAGCATGCACCGTGGACAGGCACATTTACGCATGGAGTTAAAGGATATACTGTAGGCCCACATTGGGATTGTTTGTCACAAGACATTGGATGCGAGGACTGCAGCTTGAATCAACACTATGCTTTGGATCTGAGGGCATTAACACCATGCAGCTGCATCCCACACCCTGAACTTCTGGGACGTTTGCGCTCCGTGATCGAAGCTCAGATTTCGTCTTATTCGATCTTTCGATCTGAAAAGAAAAAATGGCACTGAGCGAAAACAGCAAAACGCAACCTGCAACGGGGCAAACCCCTCCATCGGATGTTATTGAGCTAAACGTAGGTGGACAGGTGTATTACACTCGCCATGCCACCTTGACAAGCTTTCCAAATTCCTTACTTGGGAATCTGTTCTCTAACAAGAAGGGGTCCTCAAATGACTTGTCCCGGGACCTCAGAGGACGTTATTTCATTGACAGAGATGGCTTTTTGTTTCGGTATGTATTGGATTATCTTAGAGACAAGCAAGTTGTCCTCCCTGACCACTTCCCCGAGAGAGGAAGGTTGAAAAGAGAGGCGGAATACTTCCAGCTGCCAGATTTGGCCAAACTTTTATCTTCTGATGATTCTAAACTATTTCCAGACGACTTGTGCTACAGTGATTTCGATGATGAGTCGCAGGGCAGCGACCAGAGGTTTTACCCCCCTTACTCATTGGACAGAAGGTATGGCTACATAACGGTCGCTTTCAAAAGCGCTTGCGCTGACGGAGGCAGAGAAAGTCAAATTGATGTCAAGGCCAAAAAGTTACCGAGGATCTTCATCAGCAGTAGAATTGGCTTGGCGAAAGAGGTATTTGGAGACGCCCTGAATGAGAACAGGGACTCGGACAGACCACCGGACCGTTACACCTCCAGGTTTTACCTCAAGTTCAGGCACCTGGAGAGAGCATTTGACATGCTGTCAGAGAGCGGCTTTCACATTGTGGCCTGCAATTCGTCCCTGACTGCGTCCTCCATCGGTCATTACGCGGATGACAGGGTCTGGTCCAATTACGCACAGTACATCTTCTACCGTGAGTGTAGATTTATTCCTACTCTATTCTTTCAGAGGTGATGTGATTTAAGATGGTGGCTTCGACCTCCAGAAATAATTAGAATGCAAACAGCCAAGTTAAATACAAACATTCGTAACAGAACCCAAGTGCCCCTCCCTCCCCCACCACACCCAGGCCGTAGACTACATCAGTATGGTATTGCATGATGTTCATCAAAAAGGGCGTTTTTCCTCATTAAAAGTTGAAAAAAGTTTACCCACACAGCTTTCCTTAAGAAATCCCATGCCATTTGTTTCTAATGGTCTAGATTTAGAAGTGATGTGCAGAAACTGGTGTGTGTTAGCTCACGCCACCTGGAGGCATGGTGGGAATACAGCACATACTTCTTGAATCTTTGCATCCCTTGCAGTGGCTGACTTTAAACTTCTGTTTTGAGGCCTAGATAAGAGGAAAACATGCCCACGGGCCTCAGGGGATTTGAGTCATAATGCTGCTATACTTTAAATACACGTGTGTCATGCGTAAACACATGCTATAGCTCAGATGGGTCTGGATCTGATGGGTTGAGAATAATAAAGCACCAGTGGGCAGCACAAAATTCACATGAATGCTGCTGTATTCTCTTGAATCAGCTTTGCTTTTCACTTGAAGACAACATTTATTTACCAGCAATGCCTTAATTAGCTGCAAATATGGTTCATTCCACTCTCTGCAGAGGGATGAGTTGGACCATATGGCCATTTAAAAAGCACTTTGTTTATTATTCTGAATGGCTCCCTTTGGAAGAGCTGAAGAAAACCCAGTTGGTGGGTCAAGGTTGGAGGTGCAGGAGGGTGGGCTGAGGAAGACATGACATATGGTTTGCTAATGATTTACCAATAGTGTTGTTAATATAGACTAATTATAAAAGAGGAGTCTGCCTTGACCCACATGAGCGTCCAACCAGGTAGGATTTCCCTTAGTCATTCAACTTTCTGGAGCACAGCATATGGTGTTGGTGTTCACCCTCTTCCCCATTAACAGACACTACCCTAGGCTAGGACGAAGACACAGAACAGTGGGAGGAGGATGAGAAGGAGGTTAGAGACAGGGGAGAAACTCCAATAAATACAGCATGGAAGGAAAGATGATGCAGAGTAAGAAAAGCGCAGAAAGGAAGAGAGGGAATTTAAGAAAGCAAGCTGAAAGGGGGAAGCGAGCAGATGGAGGGCAGAGCGGCCGAGCAAAAGGGATGAGGGAGTAAAAGTTGCATGAGACTTGGCCATGGGGAGAAAGAACTGAGGCAGAAAGAAGAGAGAGGGAGCGAGGAGCAAAAATAGATTAAAGTAAGTATAGACAGGAAAGTTCATTGGGTCTGAGGGAGCGGAGAGGAAGACGCAGAAGAAGAGGCAGAGAGGGTTTTCATTAAAAGAGAGAAGACAAGGTGAGGGTGAAAGGAAACGCACACACACACACACACACACACACACACACACACACACACACACATATATATATATATATATATATATATATATATATATATATATACAGTATATAGCAGTTGTTGGGAGACAGAGGCCTAGTCAGGATGATGATAGATAGACACATCAGAGGCAGATATGCGTGAGAGCCCTTTCTTCACAGCAGCACAGCGGCACGCATCTACTTTCTACCTAACTGTAACCTGATTCTGAATTTGGGACACTGACTGGCCTAGGGCAGGTAGTCCTAAACTAAGAATGCATGTAGACAAGTGCACTTTTGGGGTGGGCACGAAACAGATGTGCTTTATTGTTGTTTGTTGTTTTCAGCAGAACATTTCACTGCTTTCCTTCTACCCCCCCTCCCATCCAATCACAGACTCATATGGAGTGAAATAGGGATGCTGGATTTTTGTTCAGAGTGTAAAAAGAGCAATCCGGCGCAGTTAATAAATTGAGAGACGTTCTCCCAGCCTGTCAGTTCCTGAGCATCATCCATGTTACTCTTCTTGTTAAATGCGTCAGTTGTTTTCTACAGGCTCCACTGACTCTCAGTAATAGTAGACTCCAGTCTCCAAATTGCCAACAGTAGATATTCATCATTTTACTGCATGGAATCAGCTGTATTAAGAGTCAGGGGACTCGTTCCCTCATAAAGTTAAGACACTCTACTCTCAATTATTGTCATCCACTCCAGCTCAGTAGGATATATGCTGCTGGTTTCCCCACAGACTAAAACAAATGATTCTTTCAGGAAAAGGGCACTCTCCCCAGGAGGCCGCAGTGGCCGAGGGTTAATCATGAACGACAGTTTTTGCTCCTGATGGTCACGGTAATGTTATGGCCATTAGGTATGACGTATTCACCCTTTGAATAAACGACTGAGCCAGAGCATATATTAAAACAGATAACCACCACACATTAGAGTAAATGGGACAGAGAACAGCTGGTTGCAGCATCTTGCATTGTATTGCATTCAGTGGGGGATACATATGTATGGAAGCACATAAATAGTCATGGAAAAACAAAGTAAATCACAATTGTGATATAGAAAGTCCAAATTATGACATAAAAAGTCCACATTAATAGATACAAAGTCCAAATTATGATATAAAAACTATGAGATACAAGTCAAAATGATGACATTAAAGTCATATTTATGAGATAAATAAATAAATAAAAAATGATTACTTAGTCAAAATTTTAACTTATCCTGGTGACAGGTGATCATGTCAGGTTATTTTTCAATCAATCAATCAATCAATCAATCAAACAAACCATTTTTATTTGTCAAATGAAATCTTACGAGGCACAATTCCAGTGAAATGTAATCCCATCAGCTCCTTTAACTTGTGGATGATTTATCATAAAGCAGAATGTGGCCGTCAGATCGGCACACAGAAAAAGAGTTACCCGGTTGAATGGCACTGGCACTCCAGGCTCCAGCCAAGTCACAGCTCACGACATCACGCTGGAATCCAACGCAGGCACGGAGTCCAGCTCACCGTCCGACGCCTGCACACTGGATAGCAGGATGCCCAGCAGAGAAGTCACAGCCGGTGTTCAATTCCTCCACGCTTGCCTCTGTTCCCTCTCTGATGTAGAGTGTATGTGTCAAGCAGACATGTAGGGACATTTAGTATTTTCGATTGTCAGTGACAACATTATTAACAAATCTAACCTCCCAGTTGGCGTTTGGGACCAGTCTTATTATTGCTTATCATCTCTAGGGAGAGAGGAGAGTGCTGGCTAATTAAAAAGCAATCTGTAATCCCAAAGTATTTCCAGCATCTCCAGTCATGCAGGATGGAGATGCAATTTTAGAAAGATAATTTCTAACCTATTTTATAGGCACTTTGAAATATAAGTTTTATTTTTATATTGTATTTCAAAATATGAGTCAATTTATAGATGAGAATTAGCCATCATCATGGATACAATAACATCACAGCCTGCTTTGACATTACTGCTTCCACATCACACAGGCAGTGCAAATCATCATTGAACAGTAGGACTGGTAACATTAGAGATAGTGTCATCTTTCCCCACCTGAAAGGGCTGTGCAGAAGTGCCTTGTCAAAATGGGAAACACGTACAGTAAAGATGGAAAATGATTATACTTGCCAGGTGTGCTCTGTTAATGTAAATGTGCAGTCTTCATTTGGGCTGGGAATGAGACGATGTGTGGCCATGATGGTCTTGAACAATGGCGGCAAGAAGAGAGTTGGATGGGGGGAGAGTAATCAATTGCTTGGGTGTAATGGAGGCAAAGATTGGGCCGTCCCCAAGCTCCCAGAGAGCCTGTTTGGAGTCTGGATGGATTGGCAGTGCCTACAAGAGATGGATGGTGCTACCATGAATAACTCATATACGTCTTAAAGAGCACCTGGGCAGAAAGATGGTCAGAAATAAGGCGCGGGTGTGTGCTTGTGCCATTATTTCTCACAATGATTGCAGCACCTTGTGCACTTCATCAGTTCAAGTAGACAATATGGCTCACCTTGGGAGCAAACTTGAGCTTATTGAAAAGGTGCAGATGTAAAAGGAAATATTTTTGAAATCAATCATTTTTTAAAGCCACATGCACTGAATTTTCAAGGACTGTGTTGGTGGTTTTTCATGTTTTAGGTCATTGACTGCAAATAGTATTCTTCACAGCACTGCTGTATGTTTTCTAAATCTTACTACAAGCTTTTATATTGATTTCTATCCAGCCGTTAGTTTCCATGTCATCTCACTATATCATTTAAATAAACTTGCAGAGACATAGAACATGCATCTGTTATAATGATCTTTTTTGTTTGTCAAAGTTTCAAGCACACACTAACCCTCTCACACTGTTGTTCTGATGCTTATTGATTGGTTTCTGTCTTGGATCTTCCAACAATATCCTGTAATGACTGCTGACTCACAAATCACAGATGTTGGGAGTGCCCTTGAACGCACCGACAAGGAGAGTTTTCAAAAAAGTCCCTGGTGGTAACTTCATTACCAAGTGATGTTTATACAATTTTGACAATTAAAAAGACTCAATATGGACTTTGATAAATTACCCACATTAAGCAATTTGCAGTTTCCATATTACAAAGAGTGAAAGCAATGACTGCATTAAAGGTAAACATAAAAAAAACTTAAAACCTCCAGTATGTTCCTTTTGAAACCTAGAACTGAGTTAATAATCATTTTTATACATAATTTCAATATTGAATTTTTTTAAGTCCCTGGTTCTGTTACTTCTGTGCTCCGTAGCTGTTGGAGAACAGGTATAACAGCTCTTACCATCTGACATCCAACACCTTAATGATCCCTCCAGAAACACTAACGGCTACTTGGATGATGAAGCTCACATTGTGGGCAGGGCTGAGAGTTTTCTGAAGACAGGGGATCCCATGTGTCGGTATGCAGGAGGTAAGCTTAGTAAGTTAGTGATTGTTTTAGTGGGTAGTCTGTTTGAAGAGCAAATGAAAGCATGTTTGGTCGTCAACTGTACATACATGTGTCTTTTTTTTTCTTCCAAATAATTGATTCATTTTAATGCAGTGATGGAGGAATTAAAAAAGGAACTGATGCTTGACCTTAGACGTGACTCTTTAAATATCACCTACTTGACAGGGTGAAGGACCAGAATCGCTCCTCGTCTTTCCACCAGCTTCTTGAGGCTTTATTTAGGTGATGACAAGAGCTTGATGAATGCTCAGGACACCTTCTTCGCTTTCTCCCCACCTCATCTTGCTTCATCTGTGCTTGTGCAGTGGGGGTATGGCTCTGGGTCAGGACACGGCCCCACAGGGAGAGGCTGATATAGACATTTGAGTCGGTCTGAGTTGCTTGATCATCTTGCTGTCAGGGAGACACTCAGCGTGGCAGCCACCCTCTGACTCTGGGAGAGGACAGCTCCCCCTTGTCATTAACAATCAGACAATGAAGCTGTCACTCTCCCCATGGAAAACAGATAATTTGGGCCAGGGCAGTAATGGGTCTATGAGAGAGTACGAGTGTCCTTGAATTATCGTGTAAAGCTTGTTGGGTTACCCCGACTATTCCTCTCCAGCTCTTTCTCATCACTGCTGCTGATGAGGGTTGTTTTAGCAAAGTAGAGCTGGCTGGGTGGAGGTAATTAATAATGACAAATTCAATTGTATGCAGATATTACTGACATTATTATAGAGGATGGCTCTAGCCATCAGTTAGGCTGGACACAAACTGCTGAAGTGATACTTTTGCAGCAAATAGGACTATCTCTGTGAAATGGATTTCCTTCACCCTACTGTCACTGCCTTTGCAAGACAAGCCTTTTTTCAGCTGCAAGGACACGCTGGCCTAATTTGTGAGCTAACAAGCATGTAAACTACACTCCTCCTGAGGCAGTGGCAGAGTAAAAAATATTTGTGTGTGACTGGATATGGGAGCTGGAGAATATAAGAGTGTGTCTAAGATCAGAGCGTCTCTGCTCATATGAGCTTAACTCCCTGACTAGCTGCATGAATATGCATATTTAACCTGCCAGAGAATATTACCGCTAATACTTATAGCTTTTTTCACCAAACTCATCAAGACTCCCTTTTTTTCTCCCTATTGTGTTTGTTCACACCCAAAGTCTAGAACCAAGCAACAACTAAAGCATTTGAAGATGATTCACACCACTCAGCCTTGCAGGAGTTTGATGTGGTTGGGCAAAGAAAGCAAGTATGTTAATTACAGAAATTCAAAAGTTAAGTGTCTTTTTGGCCTGACTTCAACAGCTTGTATTTAAACCACATTCAAAGCTTATTCTTATTTATTTAGATTGAGGGCACAGTTCACATCACTGCTGAGATCCACATTTCAAAAGCAGACAGCTTCGGGTCACTCAAGCAAATCTGAAATAAATTGCGATATGGCCTCCTGGTTATTTGTTATAACAACATGAAATGGCTGAGTGATGAGTCTTTGTCCTTCTCCCTCTTTATTTATTTTTTTGCCTCTCAGATTACATGACCAAAGCACAAAGCTGCTCTGCTGTTAAAGGAATAATCATCATCACACACCCTTGATGAGTCAGTTTAGAGGCACAGATGAAAAAACAAACACACTGTCTGGCAAGAAAGCCACTGACATTTGAATTAGTTTGTTAGAGCCCTCTTCCTTCCGCCCCCACCATGTCCTACTTGTCTGCCATTTAAAACCTCTTAATGGGTAAAATCGTGTCATTTTAATCCAATATCCAGGCAGTTGAATTTCCATAAAACTCTGACCTCTTTCAGGCATGAGGACAAACATCCCAGCTTTTAGAGATGGAAAGGAGTTTGAGGATACCCCGTGTGACATGCCTGCATGCCTCTATGCCGAACTCGACTGTGTGCAGACACAGCCGGAGTCTGGTCTGAGGACCAGGCCCAGTCGTTTAATGTGTTTGGAATATGATCTCTTAGACAGGCTATATTGATATGAGAAAAACTAAATGCAATCAATAGCTTCCCTGAAAAGATACCAAAGAGTATCACACAGCGACTTGTTTAAATGTAGCCGAGAATGACTGTTTCCTGACAAGGCTCTTAATCGTTTCCTGTCTTGGCTTTGAAGGGGGCATCAAATCTTGACACTACACCCCTTTATCCAAAACACACAGTTTGTGGTTGCGTTCTGACACATGCAGATGTTTATGCATTATGAGGTTGTCCACGCTTCATTTAGACAAATGATTGTATAAAACAAAATGCAAGCCCAGGTGCATTGAGCCTGTCAGTGGCTTTAATATAATTCATTCTCCTGCATGGGCTGAAAATGTTATATAGCTATTATTGGCTGTTGGCGAGTTTCCTAAACGGGTTGCCCCTCTGGACTACAGCATCCATCCATCCATTTAGAAACAATGCTCAGCCTCCCTCCTCCTGATCCTCCTCGCTAAAGCGCCTGCATCCATTTGCCTGGTGCTGCTCGTCTGCTGGATTCAGCTAGATTCATTTTCTGCGGGGGGAAATTGGTGCACTGATTGGCCCCTTTACTCATGGATTAGCCATTAAAAAGCTGTTAGTGACTCTCTCACTATCAGCTCAATGCAATCATCTCACTAGAGATAAGGTCATTATTACAGTGTGCGCAGAGAGGTTAAAATCCCTCTTGAAATCGGTTCAGTATAAATGGTGCATACACTGAAAGGAGGTAATGGACAAATCATTGCTCCCTCTAAGATATCATTGCTATTGAGTCTGTATCATCATATTGGAAAAAGCCATTAAGAGGTTTTTAGTCTGTTTGCATGAGTTTATTTCTCATACACTGTTGTTTATATTACATAGAGCACCAGCAGCTTTCAACACTGCACATTTCTACCTGTTAGTACGTCTAAAAGAGACCATAGTTCAGGGGTATTTTTGGAAATGAAAGACAGCTACAGTGTTTACTGTCTTTACTTGAACACTTCACAAGCCGGCGGGCAGTACAGCACTGTATTTCTGGTTCATAATTAGCAGTGTAGGAGGATGTGAGACAATACAAGAAGTATGAATAAGAGAAAGAATGAAGACTACTAAAATCTTTTGCTTCTATCTGGTTCACTGCCTGTCCGGACTTCATGACAGGTGGTCAGGACACCTGCAGGTACATCTATTCACTGACCCAGTTCTGTTACCACCCAAGATGAATTATACGTTGTGTTTATCTGTCTTTTGTATCTTGTTGCCTAAAGGTAGAAAGCAACTTATCGAGTGATCTGAAAACACAAATATAATACACCATCTTCTTAATACAAGTCAGTCAGGTTACAGTTCTATTAAGAAACTGCGATAGCAAAGCAGATTGTTTTGGCTCTGAGACAAGCTTTGCCTTGGGAAATGGGAAAGGTCTTTTAGGGAGCCGTACTGAACCACACCGAGCTCTGGGGCCTCTCCTTATCGGAAAAAAGCAATATGCACAGCCCACAAGCTCTTTGAAATTCAGCAATTAAATGTCAAAGCCAATAACTTGCATGTTCTTACATCTGTACCCCCCAAATACCCACATACACTCATTTGGTATTCGTTTAAAGATATTTGTACGACATTGAAAGTGCTGTGTAGGCATTTGTCAGCATTTGCTTGATAAGTACAACTGTTCCTTTTGATTACAGCTTGAATATGTCACGATACAGACAACTGGGACATTAGTTTACAGTGTGGTTCTGCATGAGAGATGGTCTTGCCGCAACAGAAAATGTACTGCATGTGGTCAAAACAAGTGACAAATTTTTGTGTGTGTGTGTGTGTGTGTGTGTGTGTGTGTGTGTGCGTGTGGGTGTGGGTGTGTATGTGTGTGTTTTTTCCAGGTGGGTCCTCAAGGTGGTTGTCCTCTCACTGTGACTGCTGCTGCAAGAGCCACAAAAGCGAGCGTGAAGGAGAGAGCGGCACTTCATTCAATGAGCTCTCCACTTCCTGTTCTGAGACCCAGTCGGAGGCCAGTTCCCCTCAAGGAACCGTGATCTGTGGTCCCGTGAGCCGGCGCGCCAATGTCCAGACGCTGGACCGCCCCATGCCCAAAGGACCAGTTCACATGCTGCAGCAGGCAGAGATGCGCCGCAAGACTGACATGCTACGAGTGAGAACCTTCGGGGTCCGAGAACGAGAGGCCGCAAAAAGGAAAGCCAACAAGGAGAAGATGACTCCAGAGCAGGAGCTGGAGAAATGCATCCAGGAGTTCCGGCGCATCAGAATTCCTGATCGCTTTCCGGAGAGGAAGTACATGTGGCAATCAGAGCTCCTGAGAAAGTACCGTCTCTAACTATGAGTGCGAAGAAGAAGAAAGAGATGGAAGTATCATGTCACCATCAATGGAGAGTATTAACTGCATAGGCAACAGAATGCACTCTCTAAGGCACATACTGTATTAGAAAAAAACTATCGCCACTTTCCCGCCAGCATGACTAGCTGAGCACACAAAGTACCAGGCAGTGTGAGTCATTGATTTGTAAAGTATGCACAGTGTTGTGGATGATATGCACATGTGTAAATCAGGTTACTCCTGTTGGGGCTTACATCACTGACCCTGTTCTCACTTCAGATAGCAGACAGTGTACTAACTACTACTATATCACTAGTTGAAGCAACAAAGCAACCTCAGGGGCAACATCATTTCAAATCATCAACCTATCACATACTTTATGTGCAATTGCCCACAATAGCGAATTTTTTTTAAAGTGGATGTACCCATATGGTGCTGAGAGTTGGCAATGGAATATCACTATAGCCTACTCCACTGATAACACATATACTTAAAAAAGGCTTTGATATCGGCACTGCATGTCATTTCACCCTTAGCATAATTATGCAATATCAAACAAACTTTAAATTCACTGTTTTGATGGGTAAAAATGGTGTGTTGTGACTGGGGCTAACTTAAATGAGGAAAGCACTGCCTAGATCTGTTGGCCATTGTAAAACTTTTTGTCCAATGTTGTCATTATGTGTTGGATAGATGATGTTGTGTAGGAGATAGAGTAATGTCAATGGATATTTCACTAATCCTTGATTGTAAATGTGCAAAAAAACTAATAAATGGGTTTGAATTGTATTGATTCTTAATGGACCTTCTTGTGACCTTCAGTTAATTAAGATTAACACAGCAATTCTGATTTTAGAGCCTTATTCTCATAATTGACCAATCACTAAATTTCCAATCACAGCTCGACAGCCATAACGAAAAGGCCTGACAACAGCGTTGGCAGATGTACGATAAAATCATATGTTTTTACGATAATTTTGCCCTCTGTACGATTTATGATTAATAATGCCAAAAGTGCTCTATCTATTACAAAAATAAAAAAATAGTCCGACAGATGGACACAACTTGCGTTAACAAAAACTCTGATGTGATTTGTTGGTGTGTCAAAAAGTCGTTGTTTTGTAAAATTACACATTTACATCTATTTGTTCTCGTGGTTATGACTCGTGTACGATAATTTTCCTCAAAATATGATAATTTTAAGCCTCTGGTACAATAGTTTAACATTTCCCATCTGGCATTGCTGCCTAACAAGCTTTAGGTTTAGCTTTTGGTTACCTAGGCTATATGGCACGCTGAAGTGGTGTGCTGTACAAAGGGCTATAGTTATAGTGATTTTCTAAAGAGTTTGGAATCTTGTTTAGCATTTACAAAGCCAAAGATTAAAGAGAAAAGTGTGTAATTATCTGCTCTAACATAACCTGCAAACATTAGCATGTCTGGCTAAAAGCTTACTGTGGAAATAACCCATTGCTTTGCTTGAGTCAGTCTTTCGAATCTCTACAAACGAGGCGGGTGTAAAGTCAGCATGACTTATAGTAAAAAATGCTATAATTATTAGAACAAGACCCAGGTTAAAAAAAAAATCCTATACTGACAGCAATATGTTCCCATGTTTCTCTGGTCAGAGGTGACATGATTTTGCATGTAAGCACAATAATTAGGTTTAAGATTTAAGACTGTGCAGGGCTGAAAACAAAAGTGTCTTCGTTTGTGTTGCATTCACCATCACCAGCCAACCAACCCCTTACAAAACTGGCTTCTTGAAGACTTGAAATAGATCCCTCCTTGTTGACATTTCAGTGTGTGCCTCATCCTCTTGGGATGATCTCAAGGAAATGGGAAGAGATCCATAGCTGTGCATCACAAGCACCATTTATAGAGAGCACTATTTTTAGCAAACAGATTTTTGCAGTACCGCCACATTGCATCCATAAGGAGCAAGGCTTAGGGACCGTATCACTGCAACCCCAAAAACAGCCTGTGTGATGATAGATGAAGAAGAACTGCTTCTCTCTTGGGAGAGTGGGTGTCCTACAACAAGTTCAAAGGAAAGCGCTTTGTTAAGGCTCTGTGCTACATTTACTCCATGTACAAAAATGCATATGACAATAACAAAATTATAAGACATATACCCCAAAGGCCCTTCTAACTTTGTCAGTTTAGGCACAAATTGCAAACTGAAACCTATAATCCTGGTCAGAAAAAGACCAAAACCATAAGTTACAAAAAAAAAGTAAAAAAATCTCGGCTTTTAAGTCTCTATTTAGCTGCTATTTAACTAAGAAGAGATATGGGTCAGGATGTGAATGGACTTCCAGAAAAAGGAATTTTAATACTCCAGCAGAGAATAAAATAGCAAAAACCTGGAAGGGGAGAGTAACATAATGAATTTGTCAGAGATACAGTGGCATCTCCTCCATTCTGCACTCGGACCCATATCTCTTCCTTTCAGCTTCCATTCAATAGTAACACAGCATGAAATCTCTCATTTTGAAATCCAATGCCCCTTTTCCCGTCTTTGAAAAGCAGATCCGCTTTGGATGGCATTTCGCCTGGCACTTAGCACGATCTGAATTCTAATACCCAAATGAAAAAATCAATGAACCTGTTCTTGCATATCAAATATGCACAACGACACGGCATTGCCTGGCCTGGCCTGGCCTAGGTGACCTTGCTGGCCTATCCCACAGAACCACCTGAATGCAGCTGTTGCCACTCTGATTTCCTTACAGATCAATAGCCTCAGATCCTGGCCCTGGCCTTACAGTCTTTATAGACGGTCGATAACCAACATCCTCCTCTAGGATGCAAAGTAACATTAAATCTTCAATCAAAAAACATCACTGCCACCGCTAACTGCCCTCAATTATCTGGCAGGGTTGCCTGCAGGCCTTACATTTCCCACAAAAGCTTTCTTTAGCATGCAGACTGACAGCATGATTACTGCCCTTGTATTAGAAAATTACTGCAAAGCTTGAGAGTGGGAGAATTACCCTGCTTATCAGATATTAGGCGCCCCCAGAAAATTGAAATCTGTTATTCACACATGGAATAATAGAGGCATGATATAAAGCCAAGCAAACAGGATTTCATTTTTCATACAATGAATATGAGGATTAGACTACAAGGTTTGGAGAGAGACTGGAATTCACTTGTGTTGTAATGTTATAAATGTGAGGTGAGATTGTCATTGTAGCAACGTGGAAGATGTCTGGAGTTATACATCAAGGCAGGAGCACAATCATTTCTGCTAAGCTTGACATTCGGAACAGAAAGATGAAACATGCAATTTATCTGTTTCTTCTGAAAAAATACCCAGACGCTTACTGGGAGAGGTCTTGTTGCCCGCAGCAGGACACCATAAATATCTAAGACCAACATGTTTTTCTGTTCACTCATCTGATTTTAGATGACTGACATCTCAGGATGTGAATAGAAATGTGGTGGACTAACTGGGAGACTTAAGATCTTTCCCCTGACAATTACATCTTTGTTATTTGTATGTTTGTTTATCATGACACCCCATGGCAAAAAAAGGTATTCCCATGACTATGCTACTATATTTATGTAAAAGGACAGATATTGATGATGTGCAAATGCTTTTGGCTCACTAAAAATCTTACAGTGGCTGAAACTGGTTTGCCCAGAATATACTTGCATGAATTATTTTTTTTAAATGGGAAGATGGCTTAGTCACAGCAAAACATATTTGCGTTAAAACCCTGGGGCCCAGTTTTCCCATTAGTGTCACATCATTCATTTATTTGTTAAAAACATGGACCTTTATGACTGTTAACAGGCTCAATCTCTCCCTTTTAAGCCACATTGTGCTCAGAGCTTTTGCTGTAGTTTGAGAAATAGGAGCCAATTTACAGCCCTAGAGCACATTTGGGGTCTTACTCTAGCCTGATTCTGCCAAGTCTAATACGTGGAAATACCAGTGAAACATATTATAAATAAGTCCAGGGGAATAAATGACAAAATCACAGTGAATGTCATCACCATCACCCCTTGCAGAAAATTGGGAGCGATACCCTGCATGGTGGGACTTCCCTGATGCAATACACACATACGGACACAACACAGGCTCACTAAGGACATACAAAACATGCATATTAAGTCTGTGGGCCCCCCATCACCTTACATTATATCCCCCACTTCACCGTTTTTATGCCTTAGCCATTATCATCAAATCATCAAATTTTGTTATTTAAACATTTAATTTGACCGTGCCATTACCATGCTGTCCTCTTCTTCAAACAAAGGGAGTCTGTGCAGAGAAAAATATAGCCAAACTTAAAGGGACAGTTTCCCCAAATCATAAAAAACATACATTTTCACTTACTTCTGGTGGTATTACTGTAAGTCATGCATGAGTTTTTGTTTTATCCTATCCTGGCTTTGATATCGGTCTCTAAGTTTTCTGCTGCCACAACAAAGGTGAATAAAGTTTTTGTTTGTGTTGCTTAAAACAGTAAAAAAATGATGTTTAAAAATACAACAGAAACTCTTCCCAAAAACAGTGTCTGTTTCAAAACCTTAGATGTGTGAAAAAAATGATAATATACAGTTCACTCAGTTGGCAGTTTATAACGAGCTGAATCTAATACAAGCAATGCAATATATTTTGTCCACACAGCGAGGGTAAACAAAATTAAAAACACCTCACAGTATAACAAAATTTAACTCAAGAAGGTAGGATTTATTGCAGGCCTGGCAACTGAGTCTCTTTATTCATTTATGAATACACACTTGAGGACCAAAAACTATAGTTGTCTTCCTTCAAATTAGCCTCTGTTGACAGAAGGCCTGTCCTCACCATTAAAAGGTACACACACAGACAAACACACACACACACACACACACACACACACACACACACACACACACATACAGCCTTTAAATACTGCCATAACAGGTGTCAGTCAATAGTGCTGACTTCGGCAGGCATTGAGTCCACAGTGAGTCTACTTTTACACTCCTTTGGCGCCCTATCTCAGCTATCAGCTCACTGCTCTGGCGCCAGCACTAAGATAGAGCAACAAACACACAATCATCATTCCGTAGACAACCGCTGTCAGCAATACAATTAGTTATATGTATCATCTGTGCACTCTACACATTCTTGGATCCTCTGGGATCCATCCAGATTCGTGCACTGCACAAAATAAAGGTTCTGGATCTGGGTGCAAAGCGCCTAAATAGGCAAAACATGTGAGGGAAAGCGCGAGCTGGGCACCTACCCATGCTCACCTGGGCTCCACCTGGGAAAAAGAGTCCACCGGTGGTGAAGAAAGGGAGAAAAATGGGGGTGCAATAGGTAGGCCACTCCACTGCCTTGTTATGAAGTCAGTCAAGTGAACTTGAAGCTCCACAGAATTTGTGCAGGTGTACTTAATGGTTTTTTTTTAAAGGTTTCCTCTTGGCAGCTGTAGGAAAGCTGATTTACAGCCATAGTGTCTTCCACTCGTCATTTTCCCCCTCATTACCTTATCCCTTTCTCAAGGACTGCTCTGGAGAATATACAGGCTGAGTTAAGCTGTTCTGACCGGAAATCCCATTGCTCATAAATCACCTCCAAGGGCTACTGATCAGCACTCCTACACCACAGCGTAATGTAAAGGAGCTCACGGGTGTGTGCTGCCGAGCAGGACAGCAGCTATTATAAATCAAAGGCAGAGTATAGAGTATATTGCAAAGGATAAAATACTGTAGAACATTGTATCGTAAATTTGGAAAATAATCACAGATTGTCTGTGAGCTGTAATATCAGACAATGAATACAGCAGGACAGGTAAACAGTTATGATGTTATGGGACAATGGACAAGGACTTACTCCCCTTCTTATGTCTGCAGGGAGGCTGAAATTATGGCAAGTTTGTTGTACAGTAGAGAAAATGAAAATTTCACTTTTCTGTTTCTGTCAGCCAGATTTTGTAGTGTCAAAATTGCTGTTCTCAGCTAATGTGTCGGCCTATTAAAAAATCAGTTGGGGAACATTGTCTTAATTCTTCTCAACATTTTCCCAGCGCTGTGCAATTAGAATTGCATGCCCGGACCATACCTTGAGGTGTCGTTGCTTTATAAAACATCCTCAAATAGCTTCAGAGCACTTTTCCTTGTATGTGTAACCCTTTTTAGCATATAAGCGAGATAGCGAGCTGTTAATTTATTTCATGCCTTTTAACGAGGGCCTAGGGAGAAACCTTGCTCTGAAAGCATTACAGAGCTATTACTGTGTAACCAAATAATCGCAGTATTAAATTTGAGCGTTTAGTTTGACTCCAAGGCGATAGAGAAGCTTCAGGTTTAATAAAACAAATCTGAGCTTAAAACTGATTTATATTAGAGCAAATCAGTCTCTCTACTGGGAGGTGACTATTATATGGCACACAGTTAGGAAGATTCTCTGTTTCTGACACAAATCTTTGAATGCAATCCAATCTATTTTCAGTGGTAATCTGTTGTTTTAAAGGATTGTCGGGTAAAGCACTACACAGCAGAAGCTGCATATTAATGCCAAATACATTTATTATTAAACAGAATTCTTTTTTTTCTGGGGAAGTAATTATCTCATTGTCACCTTCCAGTGTAGGACTGCAGTGTGTATTTTTGAGGGGTAGCATTGAGTATTTTTTTTTTACAAAGCTGAGTGCATTATGCATGTAAGAAACCCCTCATGTTACCCATGGAGTACCAGATTAATCCTCCCAGAGATTAAATGCAGCACACAGATGGTGGGCATGTTGCATCCACATCGGCTGACCTGATACTATTGCTTTGTAATATCAACAGTGCACTAAACATATCTGCACAGATTACTTAAAACATAGTAGGCCTGAAAACATGAAATTCAGGGAAAAAGTGCTGCACATGAATATTCTAGTGGTTGTTCCCGAGATTATGGCAGAAATAAAAACAACAATGAACATAGCCAAATAAATAGATAGAGATATGGTGTGTAAACTAAACTAGAGACTGTGGAAATAAAGAAATATTATTTAACATAGGCTCTTACAAACAATTGCTTTTTAGAGGTCATGCCACTTATACTTACACTTGGTGGGTATTTTACAGATTGGTTTTAGTATTTTTTGACTAAATTTGACTAAATTTGAAGCCAACTAAGAATAAAGGGTTCAGTATTCCCCCACCTGAATTTTAAGCTGTACTTCTGCACAGTAGTGCTTTAAGCAGTACCATTGTCCCCGGTATGATGATGACATGTCCCATCTTAACCATCTTAGTTTAGTGTGCTAGCATCATGAGTGACATTTGCTAAATAGTAATAAACACAAATTACAGCTGAGGTTAATGGGATTAGTTTGGTAATAAGCCAAAGTATTGGAAACATTTAACTTTTGCTCTGACGGTGGCACAAAATACAGTTCATCGTGAGGGGAACGTTTGGAAAGTGTTTGTACAATATTTCGAAGAAATCCATCCAACAGTTGTGGAGACATTTCACTCATACTGTAGCCATAAATGTCAACCTGCTGTTGGCGGTAGAGGAAAGGTCAGAGGATTGCCAAAGTCATTAGGACACATCGTCTAGGAACTACGACTGTCTGTACAAAATTGTGAAAATCCATCCAGTAAATGTCCAGATATTTCACAGGATTAGTAAAAGCTTTGACTTGCTGGTGGCAGAACAGCACAAGTCAGTAAGATACATCCTCTGGAGATAGGGCTGCAGGTCAGAGTTGAACCTGGGCCCACTACATCGAGGAGTAAGCCTCTATATATGGGCACCCGCTCTACCAACTGAGCTATCCAGGCACCCAAGGGGATTTAGATTCCTGACCTAAAAGTATTTCTGAAAACTTGAAAAGTATTATCTGTACTCTGGTACTCTTTTTGGCTTGTGTAGTGTTCATGCTAATATAGTGCAACAATATAGGGTAAGTAAATGGCTGTTTGTGAGTGTAAAAGTGTAAACAACACAGAGCCGAGCAGATGCTGTTTCTCTTGTAGCAATGAAAGTGTTAAGACCCCTGCACTTTCATTAATCTCTATTGGCCTTTGTCACCGCTTAGAAAGAAAGGCGAGATTACTCCCATCCCCAGCCTCAGACTCTCATTTAGCCACATGCTTCAAGCCATTATTCAGCCATCATAGGAAAGCCACAAAACAAATGATATTTACCTCAAAGGCCATATTACCTCAGGGGGAGAGAGGGATACGAAGCTAGGAAGCCAAGACACTGGAAAAGGAAGTGGGGTATAAACAAGAGTTTGAAACTCATCATGGAGCTGCAGTGCATTCACTTCCTCTGCCAGTGTCAGGCTGTCATCTGTCATCTGAGAACATGACAAATGGCTGAAATGAGCTGGAGAAGGATTTGACACAGATGTCTGACATCACCATCTAATCCTTCACTACACGCTAGAAAAGGCCACGATGGGATGGATTTGATTGCCATGGTAACAAACTCAAAAATAATCCTGCAGACCCTGAAAGCCTGGGTGATTGGGTTTGATTTTGATTGTGGTATTACATCACGGCCTGCTTCTACACCAAAGAATGACTGATTTCCAAATTAGGGCACTGGTAATTAGTCACCCTCATGAAGACGAGGTCTGTCACAGTGTATCGCACAATCAAAGAGCTTACTCGTGTGGTTTGAACCTACAAGCTTCTTACAAAGCTGAACCAAAGCCTCAAAAGTAACAGTGATTACTGTAAATCTGTAGTACAGCTCTGTCTATCCTTTGTTTTAATGCCTCAGACAGACAGACAGTCACTTTTTAAAGTTACAAGTGGTCGGGCTCAAGAAAGTGAAGTCAAGGTGAGAGAGGAGGAAAGTCAAGTGTGTTAAGGATGGGGTGCAGGCGCTGGGTGAATGAGCTGCCCTGCATGAGTGTGTGTGTGTGTGTGTGTGTGTGTGTGTGTGTGTGTAATAAATCCACAGTTTGGGTGCCAGCCATGAGTCAGGGACAGGTCTGCTGAGTGATTAACTTTAGATAAAGGAGACTACAGACCTGGCCAAGCAGGATCAGAGATCCTCGAAGAAATAGAGACGAGACTTACATACAGGACAAAGAACACCTTATTCCACAGGATCTTCCTTATGAAAAAAAACAGATGGAGTATTTAGAAATCCATGTTTCAGTCTTGTGCTAGATATACTTTGCAGAAGTGTTGCTACAATACGGAGTCCCCCTGGTCCCACTTTGTAAAAAAAAAATTAATTATAACTATCTCGTGGCCTCAAGATAGTATCTCGTGGCCTCAAGATAGTATCTCGTGGCCTCAAGATAGTATCTCGTGGTCTCAAGATAGTAACTCATGGCCTCAAGATAGTAACTCGTGGCCTCAAGATAGTATCTCGTGGTCTCAAGATAGTAACTCGTGGCCTCAAGATACTATCTTGTAGCCTCAAGATAGTATCTCGTGGTCTCAAGATAGTAACTCGTGGCCTCAAGATACTATCTTGTGGCCTCAAGATAGTAACTCGTGGCCTCAAGATAGTATCTCGTGGTCTCAAGATAGTAACTCGTGGCCTCAAGATACTATCTTGTGGCCTCAAGATAGTATCTCGTGGTCTCAAGATAGTAACTCGTGGCCTCAAGATACTATCTTGTGGCCTCAAGATAGTATCTCGTGGCCTCAAGATAGTAACTTGTGGCCTCAAGATAGTAACTCGTGGCCTCAAGATACTATCTTGTGGCCTCAAGATAGTATCTCGTGGTCTCAAGATAGTAACTCGTGGCCTCAAGATACTATCTTGTGGCCTCAAGATAGTATCTCGTGGCCTCAAGATAGTAACTTGTGGCCTCAAGATAGTAACTTGTGGCCTCAAGATAAGTGTATATAAAAGGAGAATGCACAATGGAGCAGCTTTTCTCCCCAAAGCAGAGAGTGCATCAAGACATTTAAAGGAATATAAATAATAATAGAAGTTGGTAAATAAACAAGTATATACATGTAAAAAGTATAAATATAGGCTATAAAATATGAAGAAGAATTATAAAGGACTATGGATATGCAGTCTCACGGCAGTTCGTGTAAATGTCACGTTATTTTCTCGGGGGAAAGGACGCCGGGAGACGGCTGGGAAACGGCCGAAAATTATGCTCTGTAAGCTGGGAGGCGGCCGCAAGGCAGCCCGCTGGGGACGCGCCACAATAACGGGATGGCGGAAGTTGGGTTTTAGGAGAAACTCTCTGCACTCTCTGCTTTGGGGAGAAAAGCTGCTCCATTGTGCATTCTCCTTTTATATACACTTATCTTGAGGCCACGAGATACGTATCTCGAGGCCACGAGATACTATCTCGAGGCCACAAGATACTATCTCGAGGCCACGAGTTACTATCTCGAGGCCACGAGATACTATCTTGAGGCCACGAGATACTATCTTGAGGCCACGAGTTACTATCTTGAGGCCACGAGATACTATCTTGAGGCCACGAGATACTATCTTGAGGCCACGAGATACGTATCTCGAGGCCAAGAGTTACTATCTCGAGGCCACAAGATACTATCTTGAGGCCACGAGATAGTTATAATTAATTTTTTTTTACAAAGTGGGACCAGGGGGGCTCCGTACTAAAACACTCAAATCATCATAGAAAGTGAGTATGACAAAACAGTATTCAGTTACTGCTGCTGTGTCGGTTTGTCTGTGTGTGTGTGTGTGTGTGTGTGTGTGTGTGTGTGTGTGTGTGTGTGTGTGTGTGTGAGCCTGGAGCATATCCAAAAGCTCCTCCAAGGGACTGGTGACATTTCTCAGTTTTGTGCGCAATACAGATTATATCCGGTTTAACAAGAGTTGTGATCTAGATGGCATTCACCTTAATCACTTCTGACACACTTTTCATCACTGCCATGACCGCATCCACTGTCTATCGAAGAATGTCACAGGATAGTGATGCTTAACTGACAGAAGAACTTTACTAGTATTTTAATCTTTTCAGCTTATATTTTCACATATATATTAACCTTTTCTTGCACAATTTTTCCAATCACCCAATGTAGGTTGGCCTAACAGGTAATGTCCTGAGTAATAATTTAGTTGGAGTGCTGTATCACAGATGTGTTTCTGTAATGGACATGCTTGAATAACGACGAGACAGAAAGAGAAAGGAAGAGGTTGCATAACTTCTTTTGAATGCTCCCAGTCTTTTCTCCAAAATTGATACCAAGCAAACAGTGTGACACATGTATCTGCCTACTGAATGGGAATTAGACACACATAGGCACACATCAAAGGGTGACTGAGGGGGTTTGTTCCACAGGAGATGAGTGAAATAAACTTGGCCAGTCATTTCATCAGTGAATTACTTTCATCATCCGCACACATACAGCAGGCCATAATAATCATGTTACTGTGTTTACTTTGTGAAAGAGAATTTGCCTGTTCACAGAGTCTGGAGGGACGATAAAAAGAGGCTACTTTCTTATTCATAGGCCATGCAGCATACATGCTTACAGGCCTGCTTGATTTTTGTCCTTAATGGAAAAGAGCCAAATCTTTGTCTTCAATGCTGCTTCACCTTTGAATTGATGCTTTGCTGAATTACAAGTACAAAAGCTTTTTGGTGTGTTGTTCGACCTAAAAGACAACACCAACAAAGAGTGTTGCAGAGTCCCAAGCCCATTTGTTCCTCTTGACATAAATCATTAAAAATGGGTCACACATGTATAGTTTTAATTCTTTTTATAGTGTAATTTCTTAAACAGCTGGGTATTGTAGGTTTTAGCAAACGTTAATCAAACAAAAAAAAGTGTATTTGCTGGGGACTATTTTCAGCGAGGATTAATACACATTTGGTGCCTATGAAAATATACTACAGCAAATTATGTCCACATTGGACAATTCTGCACCTAAAAATGTACATCTAATGCCAACATTCAGTACCAATGCAGGAAGTAGTGTGCCCTGATGCGAAAGGAAGGATCTGGTCGCATGAAGGAGACTGGAGTTTAATCAGAATAACCTTAACCAAGTGTTGTAGTTGCTAACCCTAACCATACCATAACCATGCCATGCATATTGCAAAAAACACGCACTTTAAGTTTTAAAGGTTGGTATTGAATATAAATTGATATGGTTGGAATGGACATGTCACCAATTTAATGCGGCAATGGTGAGTAGTTTTTGAACAACAGAGGAACACTAGTCTTTTTTTCTTTTACACTGTTGTGCCAAAACAATATATATAAATAGACAATGCCAAAATGACCATTGTCAGATATCAGATGTCTGTTGAGATTGGGCCATCCTATTATAAAGCAGGAAAAGAGTACAAAGATATGGCTTCAAACGCACTTTTTTATATTAATAAGCTTTTTTACCAACATATCTTCTTCATTTGGAATAAATATAAACTTCTGTGCGCTTCTCAAATAATTGGATGCAAGACTCATGGGAGAGCGACTTCACATGTATAGACTGCGCCACAGTGTTCTAGTTTCCCATCAGGTTGGATAATGGACCATAGTGAGGGGAAGCAGTGTCCTGTTGCAGGTCTTTCATGCCAGCACAGGACTGGCCAGACACACAAGGCCTGATTCAGGGACTAAGAAAGTAGAAAAAAGAGAGAGAGGGGTTACAGCCCCTCTGCGAGAGGGAGGAGAGCAAGAGGCCTGAAAGAGGAGAGAGGGGAGACGCAAAGGCAGTCCCAAAGGCAGTGAAGAGGCAGCTGGCTCAGAGGTGTGCATTCCTATTTTTAGTTTCCCTCATGCACATCTCCAACTCAAACAGCTGCTAGAGCATTTGCACACCAAAAGACTTTGGCACTATTGTTCCTGCAACAGAAAAGCTTAAACTTGACACTGGCTCAGGTGTTTCAGCTCAAAGCTGAGGGCCCGCCCCTCAGCACTGCTTCCCTCAGGTTGTGTTTTTAGTTGAGTTACTTCTACACATGAACACAAAGGTGAGGTCTAGCATAAAGTCACATGAGTGCTGCTGATGTGCACTGCCTGCAGTCTGACAAGTAAGACAGCTGTAGATAGTATAGGCCCTATGGGCCTATACTATCTACAGTAAGGGACACAACAGTAGGGACACAACAGGCTGAGAGTGCAGTCAAAGGAGGTCACAATGGCATGATGGGCTGAGATGTCACTCTGGTGTCTTCTGGAAAAGGAGAAATGCATGTAGTTTATTTTGTAGGCTGCAGAGAAATGAGAAAATAGCATATTTATTTTCATAAAGAAACACTGAGACAATGTTATGGTTACAAAATATTTAATTCATGAAATGCTTTAGGAAATCTTAAAATATATCCCCATAATGTCTCCAAACTAAACAGGAACACCTACTATTGAAAAAAAAAAGCATTTGTGTTGTTACCAACAGAACGGATGCATCTGGTGCATATTTAAAAAATGAATGAAAATGTCCCTGAGCCAAACCTCATTCAGAAAATGACTGAAACAATGTCAGAACTGCGATAATAAGCTCCTCCATAGGTAGGTAGGGGAGCAACTTAGTGTGCTACCCAGGAGTAAGAAAAGAGGTTGTTTCATTTATTTATCAAACATGAAATATTTATAGGTTTCAATGTGCTGGCAGAGGAGGCTCAGGCAGAACAAACTGTGGGTGGAAGAATCGCAAAGTTGCTTTATGGATGGATGTTAATGACAGCATCTGGTGGAGGCTGCCTGCTGCTCTGGATACATTTTTGTCCTAAATTACATTTAAAAGGCTTTCAGCCAGTCATGACTGAATCAGTTGACCTTGAGTGACAACACACTGCAGGCCATTAACATACCACTCTTTTGTCAGCTGGACTTTGTCAGACAATGGGAGTGGACACCTTACTTGCATAAAAGGTCAGGCGTCTGTACATTCATACACACGGTTATCCAGTAAACTGCAGATGTTCCTGTTGAACCAGTTTGACTGGAGTTTCCTCCAAACACAAAAACACACAAGGCCCCACCTCACCTTTCTCTCACTTTGTGAGAGAAAGTTGGCTTTAATTGACGCTCAACACATCTTTCAGAAAAGAAAGACAAACAACAACAATAAGTCACGTAATCAGTACCTGGGAACTGCTGCAACTAAGTTTTGGGTGAAGGATTAGTTCCCTCTGAAAGAGAGAAGTTAATTACGTGGCTTTGATACACCTAAAGTGCTGTTCAATTTGTGGTTAATCCTCATCAAACTGCTGCACAATGATTATGCATTTTGACTGACACCTTGTTCAAATGAAACTGCGGAAACACATCCTCAACCACTTTAAAGCAAATCTGCGCATATAGTCAAATGAGCAAACACAGCCCCATACATAGAGGGAAAGAGACCCAAAAAAGGGGGAAAGGCAATGCTGAGACAGATCACATTCAAAGAGTAAGCAGCACTCTCAGATTATTTCAATAAAACATGAAAGCTGGAGAAGCAGTTTGTGACGAGCCATGATATTCTGAGAGATAGCACACCGAGCTCAGAGCAATCCCTGGGGAGACCCTTCTCTCTTCATCAGATAGACTGTGTATCAGAACCATCAAACATGGACCATCATCCCTCAACATCGGAGGCTCCTCAGTGGAGGTCAGACTGACCGTCGGGGCTGTGGGAAGATGTTAAGCACTTACGCACTGACTTCCTCTGTGCATCCCTCCTCTGCATCTTTGATTGGATGACAGAAGATTCATCACTCACAGATGGAAGCACTACAGTCATCAATAATATAACTTCCAATCCAGAAAAAAAACATTTCCCAGACATGAACTAAAATCAGGTTCTGTTTAGGCTCCCCTTTTCTCTGCCAGAGCCATTAAACTGTGAGAGGCTTAAGAGGAAAGGCCTGTATCAACATTGATAGGAACTAAATAACTCATGGCTAATCTCTCTCTCTCTCTCTCTCTCTCTCTCTCTCTCTCTCTCTCTCTCTCTCTCTCTCTCTCTCTCTCTCTCTCTCTCTCTCTCTCTGTTGCTCTCACTCTCTCTGTAAAAGCCGTATGCACATTTTTAGAATTCCCCGAGTACTGCTGACGTGAAGAAAGAGATGAAAGATTCATGCTTGTTTAAAAAATTCAAACAGATGTCCTGAACTTTCGGTACATAGCCAATATGGATGAATTATTTAGTCCTGGGATGCCAGAAAGGGAATGTGGGATTTGGGACTGTGTAAATGAAATCCCAACAATGATTAAAAAACAAATGGATAAAACCAGTGCACCATCATTATCATCTTCAGCAAGAACTGTGACTGCTTTGCATGTCCAGCAAAGAATATTATATGTAATGACCGCAATGCCCCAATGCTTCAGGTTTATTTGATTTTCTTTTGCTCAGAACTGATGTGGACTGTGCCTGTGAACTGCAGAGCTGGTCAGTGAATGCACCAGCAGAGGGAGACCATGCCACATGGCAGTGCCGTAAACACTGCTCTGCTTTTTCACCCCTTTTTCTACACATTTTAATCAATAAAAGTGGTAGCCTACTCACAGAACAATTATAGAAATAAGGAGATATAAATATCCCTAAACCATTATAAGACTGAATAATTTAGTTATTTAGCCTACTTCGTGTAATATAACTTTTTTTTTTTAATTAATCCCATTTTAAACGCTAGTTTAGCAATTCCTAAACTGTTGTCGTGACATATGTTGACAATGTTACCATGATGTATATTTTTTATCACATTGCCAAATTGTCCTGTCATTTAAGTTAATGATATTGTAAATTTAAGAGCTGATCAGCTGTGAAGGGTTAACTGAGTCGGACATGACAGTGAAATCTGATACAGTTCCCGATGAAGCAGTCTGGTTGCGGTTGAGACCTCGTTAACAGTTTCTTTTAAGTCTAATTTTCTCAGGTGGAATTCGTGTCGTCATACATTGTGTCGGTAAACGTAAGCTCACACGCCCGTCCTGCGTCGTACTGTGGCGTCCTCAGCGCACTGCGTCATGGCGACAGCGGTGAAAAAGTTACGCATTTCCTAACCTGACTGTGCGGCATTATACTGTGGCAGTCAGCAGATACATGTGTAAGTACTTCATGTTTCTGTACTCTGTGTTATTGAGGCAAATATGGGAATAGTTCGTCTTCTGCGGATAGTTCCTGTTGCTGTCTTACCTGTGCAGCCAGGTGTGCTAACACCTGTAAGCAAGCAGCGTAGTGTTTACTACAAAGCGTATTAGCTTAGTAATTTCACCTTATCAAACCATTTTTATGGTAGGCTAGTATCTTACAGTATGATTGACTGTTATACAGTTGAGGACGCCTTTGTTCAGTAATGTTGTAACTCATTCATTGTAAAATTTCTGACAATACCTTCTGACATTAACTAGCTTCTCATTCTTTTCTCTCTCAGTATAGTGGATTACAGTGTGTCAGATGCAGCAGGAGCCCTAGTCCCAAAGAGAGGTGGCTCTTTTAAAATGGAGGAGCTGGCTCTAAGTGCCTTGCTGGAATGTCCTCTGTGTTTTGAGCCACTGGATGTGTCAGCCAAGGTCCTGCCCTGCCAGCACACTTTTTGTATGTCCTGCCTGCAGATGCAGGAGATAGCACACTCCCAGCTGCTCTGCCCAGAGTGTCGCACTCCTGTACCGGCCAGGACGGTGGAGGAGCTTCCTGCTAACTTCATGCTAGTGCAGCTCCTGGAGGGGCTCCAGGGCTCACAGGGGCCCAGCAGGGACAGACAGAGAGCCCGTTACGTAGTGCCCTTGGTCAAGGGAGGCTTAAGAGTTAGGGAGGGTCAGCAGCAGCAGCAGCAGGAGCAGCAGGAGAGTCAACACAGAGAGAAGCAAGGGCACAATGAGGTCAGTGCACGAGCCCGGCCTAATCCTCTGCATATCTATAAGAAATATAACCTAGAACAACTTTGTCTCTACTTTGGGTGACAATTTTAGCAAACAACAACAAAGAATAAGTTGCTGCCTCAGTGATTACCAAAAATACCAGTGTTTGTGACTTGGTTAAGCCTATTTAAAACAAGGATTAAAACAATTGTTATTCAAACAGTATGCCTACATGAATGCTGACCATTTTTCAAAGCCCAATATTTTTTAGATTTTGAATGCATTTGTTCTTCCTTACTTTGGATTTTAAACATGGCCTCCTTGGGTATCCCACAGTGTATATGTGTACAGTAATCTTCCATCACAATATTGATATACTGTATATTGTTATAGTGAGAAATTTCTGGAAAATCAATTGAGAAACCTTTAATGGATGACATCACTAGATATGAATATCTGTTTTTGGCTAATCCAGTAAATTAAATACCAGACAAATCAAAGTGTTTTATTACATTGATGCAAAAAGTAATTAAAAAAAAATCCAATATTGCCATTAAGCAATCCTGCTCATTGATTTGCAACATTGTCCACAATGTCCTAGTAATCCCATGCATAAAGAGATAAGTATAGACATTGTGGTGAAATCTCTGAAGGTTGAGAAACGTATATTTCCGCATGGTATTTATTGTCTTTTCGCCCAGCCCTATGATGTCTCATTGATGTATTCTTTTGCACTTTGTGGAATCGGAACGTGTCTCATCTCTGACCTATTGAATTACTTACTCACCGCTGTGTGTTCACCAAACTTGAACAGCATTGTTCACTGTATGACGTGGTGCATAAGAGCTGGAGTGTGATCTGACCTACCAAAATGTTTCCTCTGATGAAGTGTAAGTTAGTGTTCCTCTGGACCTAAAGTGATGTGATGAGATCAAATCAAACCTGTATAAATAGTATCTATCATCACTCTTCAGGCACATTTAAGACACATCATAGAGAACAAAGGAAACCACAATAGTCTTTTCTTTGTCCTCAGACACGACCCAAATGAGAAGAGCTCTATTATAACTTAACACCTACTATACAGGGCAATAGGTGTAGGAAGACCATACAGTAGGGGGTTTTCCAAATATGACGAAACGAAACGAATGTAATGGAAGAAATTAGTGTGTTGATGATCAAAAGTTAACTAAAGGAGGACAGGACTAAACAAATGACCAAGAGAAACCAAATTGTAACACCTATAACATAAGGGACTCACAGATTGTAGTAGATTGCTCACCGATTAATAGATTTCAATTTATTTGTCATCGGAGTAATGATTTGATAACTTAAATGGAATCACACCATGCCCAATGCGTATTATTGTTGTTTAGTAATACTATTTTACAGGTGTATATTATTGTCAGAAAACTTAAGGTATGTATGGATAAATGATAAAATAAGACTTTTTTTGGTGCATTTTTAAAATTCATTTATCTGTATAAAGCAGATCTGTGCAAAACATCCTGCACTGTCATTTCATTTAAACCCAACAGAGATCGGAGGATCATAAAGCTACTACTACACAGTCAGTAAATCATTACACAGTTTTCATTTGATGCTGATGTTATTCTCTGAGGTGATGAGAAACCGTCTTCTTTATAGTCCTGTGCATGAACTGCTCCGAGCATTTAAGAGTTTAAGAGCATTTTAATCCGTAGCTTGAGTTCAGCCACAGTTTAAAAAGTGCAGCCAAGTTCATAAGGGTGAGTTTGTGATCATTCTGCAGTTTAAACGCGTACTTCAGAAACCTCCAGTGTAAAACAATGTTGTGTACTGTAATGTCCTCCACCATCATGCTTTCACTAAGGCCACGTATCACAACAGTTCATTTCAGTGTGCTTATCTCAAAAGCAACAACAACATGTGGTCTTTAGATACATTTACGAGGAGGAACCTGATAAAAAAGTAAGCTTGGCCTAACACTAAGAAGGAAAAATATATGGATGTAGGTGTTTTTTTTTTAAAATCTGTGTTATCATTTGAAGATTATATGCATGCTGCATGCAACAATTCCTACTTTGCAGGGCAGCTGCAGTACATATGTGTGTGTGATTTGCAACTCAGTCACAATATTTTTTATCTTCCAAAGAGAGTGCAGCCTAGAGGGCCTTTACACCCCCAACATCTTTATTGATGTCACCAGCTTCATAAAAGTATATCATCATGTTAAATAAATTCACCACTTCATTTAAAAATCCAGTAGCTGATATGTGATGTTTTTTGTCTGTTCTTCAGCTTGCTCTCAGAGCTTTCATGCGAAACCAACAAGGTGATTCGTCAGAAGAGCCGGTCCTCGCGCCTGGTAACGGGATCACCCCAAAACACAAAGTGGATGAGAGCTGGAACCATGGAAACACCGGTGACAGTAGCAGTGCATCCGTCACTGCCAGTACGCTGCAGGCCGTCAGCCAGATGCCACAGCCCCTCCAGCAGTCCCAACCTCCGGCTCTCTGCAGGGCGCTGCATGACTTTAACCCCGAAGAGAGGAATCTGGAAGACAGTAAATATTGTCTCAGCTTCCTCAAGGTCTGACTCTCAAACTACTGACTTGACACAGCAGGAAAACATTCTTACTTTTATGGGGTTCAGTGGTGTATGTGTATTCTTGATCTTTTAAAATACTCGCAGGGTTTTCTACTTTTTAATTAACGCGCACAAAATAATGATTACACTTAACTTTAACCTTCAGGGAATAATAATGCATTAACCTTCAGGGCAAAAGAGCAAATGTGCTATTTCACATTAGTTATACTATATGTAATGAGTGGTGCTGTTGTTTAGGCCATCATCTACTAACTAAATTGAAAAGAGGTATTTTGCTGATATAAATCCAGCTCTATGTCATAGCAGTGTGGGCAGTGTGTTTACATGAACAGTGTTTGGCCTCCCTCTGTGGCGCCAGTGCATGGAGCCCGCCACCTAGCAGAGTAGGGGAGGTCTGCCCAGATCTGCTGGATGTCTGGCGTTCAAAGGTACTGTCCACATAATGATAACGCAGAGCTTCTTGAATATTGTAGTTAATGTGTCATCTTTTTTTGTTTTGTTTTTTCTGGTGGGGGTAATAAATGAAATATAAAATATTAATAAATAATAATAAAATAAATAAAATAAAAATGTTAATCATAAACAAAAGATAACACATAGCTGGATTTAAATCAGCAATATATATTTTTAAGATCAAGGGAAAGTATCCCCTTAAGATGGGATGCATAAGGGTCTGGCTAACTATTTCTGCTAAACCATTAGCTGGTGCTAATTGTATCCTCGTGCTAAAATGTCAAGTGATACATCATTTCAGTCATGTATGGAGAAAAAATACCAAATTTTTTATATTCTGCCGATTATTTTCTCGGTTATTCGTTTGGACTATAAGCAGTCGTTGGGTTTATAAGTGAGCAAATGTAAAGTCTTCAATGGTCCAAGACCTGGAAATATTCAATTTACAGTGTAAGAAAATCAGAAACTATTCACATGTGTGAAACTGGAACCAGAAAGGTTTTGCCATTTCAGCTTTAAAATGACTAATCTTTGCAGCTCTAAAATATTTACTTTCTACAGGTTCATGGATTCTAAAATTAGCTTGATTTCCCTGGTTAATATCAATGCTTTTTCTTCTTTTCACGGCTTTGAGAGACTTGTGGAGCTGGATGCTCAGACCTCTGCTGCAGTGGTTGTTACTAACCCTGAAAGATTTCTGAGGCAGTTACATAAGGGCCTCAGTACTTGTATGCTCTCCATTAAAGCACACTTGCGCTCAGCTTTGCTTTTTTTTCCAGTTTTAATGCAGATGGTCAAATGGTTTTGAGAGCGAGGCTGGCCGCAGAAAGGACTGGGCCGGCAGACACAAAGGCAGTTGATGTCACATGCTTCCCGAGAAATGTAGAGCTTGGAGAGTTTCTGAGCTGAGTGCTCAGTCTCCAGGGCGAGCACACTCTGTTATAAGCACCTGGCATCCTGTTTTTTTTTTCTTCCAGCGGTTTCTCTGCCTCTCACATTTTTAACACTTTCTCTAAGTCAGTTATTTCTGGTTTACAGGGAGACATCCTTACTGTCATCCGACGGGTGGATGAACACTGGATTGAAGCCAAGCTTGGTGAGAAAATTGGAATTTTCCCTCTGCAGTTTACAGAGGTGAGTTCTTCTTAGTACTCAGTTTCTTTATCCTTCCATCATTGTTTGAATGTGGGTCGTGGCCTTTTCAGCGTGATCAAGGTTGACACCTGCTGTTTGGCACTTTGGTCTGATGGTGTAGCTCTTGTAATGAATTAAACCATAGATGTCATCGCTGGATGTCATTAATTCCAGGTCACTGCCAGGGTGCTACCTTGACTTTCATTCAAATCTTTGATTCATCCATAAATGTCACTTCTGCGCTGCAAAGTGCTGAGGCAGAGTGCTAATCTGTGAAGCCGTGCTGTGTTTGCAGCTGCTCATTAGTGTGTGACTATGTGGCTTACTCAGGTTGGCAGCGCTTGCTTAGCTACCTGACTGTCATTTGTTTTCCTCCGTACTTTCTGCCTCCAGGAATTAACTTCATCCGTGCCGGGGGGAATTGTATTTGTTCCTACAATGGGGTTAATTTGGTGCCTCATTCAGTTCTTGTTTACTTCCCTCACTTGTCATCTGTTTTGCTTTAGTTTTTTTCTAATATTTTGTTTCTCTTCCACTCCTATTAGTCCTCTCCCCCTCCTTTCGTCTCCTGTCCACCCATTTCTTCTCCTAAAGCCCCGCCTCAGTTGTGCTCTTCATCTTTTTCTACTTCTGTACTCTATTCTTTCATCCTCCTCTTTTCTCCTCCCCTCTCCTCTCTCTGAGACTTCTCTTCTCGTGTCGTGCAGCCAGGCGTGAGAACACAGTAATGCTTTCCCTGCTTGGGTGACATAACAGCACATCACTGTGGGGAGTGAAAGCATTAACCTTGCCATGTCTGTTTGTCTGCCTGTCTGTGCAGCATCTCTCTCAGCACCAGTCAACCCTTCCTAGCTTATTGACTGGTACTTATGCTCCTGTCTGCCTGCATGTCCAACAAGTTGTAAGGGTGAGTGGAGTAGTGATAAGTGGGTGTATTTAGACAGCCGTTTCGCTGATCAGCAGGAGCAGAGGTTCACAGGCGCTAGTAGCAGGTAGGAGAGAGTTGACTGAGGATTGACTATTCTCTGTGTTAGGATTTTCACTGTGGTTTCTCTTAATGTGTTCATCTCTTTCAGCCAAACCCAGTAGCTGCCAAACTGCTAGAGGGAAAGAATCGGAGGAAGAGTGACTCAGAATTGACTCGGACTGGGAGTGGGGGCAAAGACAAGACCACTGACGTATCCAATAGGACCACCCATTACCGAGTCCTTCAAGTCCCAGCAAAGACACCCATGATCAATGCTTTGCCCCTCTCCAACCAGCGGAAACAGCCCGCAGCCAGCAGCATCAACTTTTATCCGACTACCAAAGGAGAGACAACCAATATCAGCACCTTCAACAGCTTCGACCGTCAGGGTCAGCCACACCACAGCTCTGTGTCTCTTGCTGCCCGGGGCCACTCTCATCCATCTAGAGTGAACTCTCAGCGAATTCGACGCCACTCTGACACTACACACAGACACCTGTTACAGGTGAGTCATATGCCAACATATCTGCCTTTATGCATGCTATAGTGATGTGAGAAGCTTCTTAGTTTTATCAGATTTCACTTTCTCATCATCTTTGAGCTAAACGGTGTTTGGCTTTGTTTTGTTTGCAGTGATTTGTTTTAACAGAAAGCATGTGGTTGGCAAAAGGCATGAGGGTTTTCTGTGAGGTAATAGATTTCTTTATTTGAAGCACTAAGGGATCAAGTTGTCCTCAGGGAACCATGACACTAAGCTTCAGGAATGAATGAGAGAGAAGTATCGCCCTTATGTTAGCTGCTACATGATTAAGTGGCTCCCATTAAGACAACACATGTGGAAAAGGAGTGAGGACTGGAGGTGAGTGGACAGAAACTTTGAAAGGTCTTTAATCAAGAGTCCTGGGATATAAACCAGGGTTTCCCCTTATAGATAAATAGAAGTATAACAGGGTGTGTGTCCTTTGTCTTTCTTCAGCTCAGGGAAATATAGTACTTAAGGGAAGTTGTATAATTGTCTTATGTCTAAAAGCTCAGTCTATTAACTTATAGGAATAGGAAGCACAATGCTAGTGAAAAATGGACACTATCATGTCGTCTATATTACTCACAAGAAGAGTGTGTGTGACAAAGTCTTAAATGCTCTTGAATCTGACTCTTGAAACATTTTTTTCAGTTTTTTCAGTGTTTCTTGAGGCTCTTTTAGGGCTGCCTTTGTCATAGATTAATTAAACCTATATAATAAAGGAACATTTCGTTCTCAAGCTATCAGGATGAATTACTAACTCTTATCGTGCCACCAACATAATACCCGCTGCATATTTTATACAGTCTATATTGCATGGCAGCAAGTTTATATCATGGATATATTTCATATTAACTTTTTTATGTGTGCAGTCGGACACATTGCCATTCATTTACATTAGAAACAATGTAATACGATACTGTGAATACTGCATAAAGTCATAGCCAGCTACAGTCTGAGTGCAGTGCCAACATAAAAGCCTCTGCAACATTTAATATGTAACCTGCTGCCAAGTGCCCTGCCCCCTGAGATAAAGATTTCCTTCTATTCAGTTTGAATTTCACAGCTCTACCCTGCAATTATAAATGTCAGAGCATATAAATGCTAAACCTCATGCAGGTCGGAGAAAAATCGGGAGCGTAAGGGAGTTGGCGGCGACTTGAGAACAAGATAAAAAAAGCAGGAAAAGGGAAGAGATAAGACAGAACGAGGAAAATGTGAGAGGAAATCCTGAAAAAAAAGATGGCATAGAGCTGGGAAGAGAAACAAACTGCAAAAAGGCAAAACACAAGAAGTAGAAACTAGGAGGAGGAAAAATGAGGGATAGATGAAGAGAGTGGGAGGCTTGGAGAGTCCCTCAGTGTGTCTGCTTATCGCTCTCATGCTGATGATGATGAGTCACTGGTGAAGTTACATAACAGACCCCTCTCTCCCCTGCCTTCAAACTCCTTCCTCTTCACTAAGCAGGTAACACTCACTCTCATATCAGTGGGCCAGTAAAAGCAGACAAGCCACGCACCCTTTTTAAAGGAGCGGAGGGCTCTGTCCCTAAAGCCGGGTCTGAGCTCTCTACTGACCAAGCCAGCACATGCTATTCTTAGTGCTGCATCCCATCAACTCTCACCTCTGGCTACACTGTTTCACAGAGAGATGCTTCTTCCCACTGACTGTGGAGGATAAGATGTGTTTTAGTTTGAATATTGGCATGGTTATGTAAGAGAAATATTAAGAATGGATACAAGCCAAAAGCAAAAACATCTTCAATTGCAACATAGAAAAGTTCAATTCCACATTATATTTGGTACACCAAAACACCTGATATCATTGTTACAAAAAGCGTATTTGTAGTTAGTTCCCCTTGAAGCCTGTCAGTTGGCTAGAATCAACTTGAAATGATGAGTTGAACAAACTATTAGTTGATGGACAGAAAATAATTCAGCAATCATCTTGATATTTGATTATTAAGTAAGTAGGTTTATTTATATAGCACCTCTCAAGTGCAGAACACCATAAAATGCTTCACAATACAAAACAACCTGACAAATGTGAAAAAATTACCAATGACCAAGAAAAATAGAGATTGGTGCCACCTAAAACATTTTTAGAGGACCTGGTCAAAGGTTTAGCAGCATTTTGGACCACTTGTAAGCGGTCAATTAAAGAAATTGAAAACACCTGTGTCTGTGGCTGTGCAGGGCCTTTACGTCAGTAATTGATTCTGGCACATTTTCACTTTGTGTCCATCTCACAGAAACAGTATTGGCTATCCTTTGTGTCCAAACCCACATTTTCTTTACATTTGCAAAGTAAACTTTTGTCTTAATTTTTACACTTTAACACACATTATGAGCTAGTGTTGAGTTTTCCAAATATATCTGCTTATCTTTTTTTCTGCTTATCTTTTTAAATATTGCTGTCTCTGTCTTTGTGATACAACAGGTAACAAAAATGTTATAGTGGCTACAGATTTCTGATACTATAGGGTGTTTTAGTTTTTTGCTAATGGGGGCATCATTGAAAACTAGACCTTTTTATATTTCTGTATACAGAGTTTGGACCATAGGTGTGGACATTTGTTGTATTTATATGCAGGGGGAATTATGTTCTTAAAACTAAGGAACCTGGCATCGGCTGATGCGCTGTGTCTTTCAGTGCATCAGCCGATCAGTTGGCATGACCAAAATCTACAGAGACTCAAAGGGTTCAGAATTAAATAAATATATTAGACATTATAAAATAAACAATCATAGGAATAAATACGAATAACATATCTAGTATAACTATGAAATCCTCTCATTAACCTGCCCTACTTTTGTTATGTGGGGCAAAAGGTTGCTGTTGCCGTTCTTGCTGGCGGGAGGCAGTGGTGGAATGTAACGAAGTACAAATACTTTGTTACTGTACTTAAGTATATTTTTCACGTATCTGTACTTTACTTACAGTGAGGAAAATAAGTATTTGAACACCCTGCTATTTTGCAAGTTCTCCCACTTAGAAATCATGGAGGGGTCTGAAATTGTCATCGTAGGTGCATGTCCACTGTGAGAGACATAATCTAAAAAGAAAAAATCCAGAAATCACAATGTATGATTTTTTTAACTATTTATTTGTATGATACAGCTGCAAATAAGTATTTTAACACCTGAGAAAATCAATGTTAATATTTGGTACAGTAGCCTTTGTTTGCAATTACAGAGGTCAAACGTTTCCTGTAGTTTTTCACCAGGTTTGCACACACTGCAGGAGGGATTTTGGCCCACTCCTCCACACAGATCTTCTCCAGATCAGTCAGGTTTCTGGGCTGTCGCTGAGAAACATGGAGTTTGAGCTCCCTCCAAAGATTCTCTATTGGGTTTAGGTCTGGAGACTGGCTAGGCCACGCCAGAACCTTGATATGCTTCTTACAGAGCCACTCCTTGGTTATCCTGGCTGTGTGCTTCGGGTCATTGTCATGTTGGAAGACCCAGCCTCGACCCATCTTCAATGCACACACTGCAGGAGGGATTTTGGCCCACTCCTCCACACAGATCTTCTCCAGATCAGTCAGGTTTCTGGGCTGTCGCTGAGAAACATGGAGTTTGAGCTCCCTCCAAAGATTCTCTATTGGGTTTAGGTCTGGAGACTGGCTAGGCCACGCCAGAACCTTGATATGCTTCTTACAGAGCCACTCCTTGGTTATCCTGGCTGTGTGCTTCGGGTCATTGTCATGTTGGAAGACCCAGCCTCGACCCATCTTCAATGCTCTAACTGAGGGAAGGAGGTTGTTCCCCAAAATCTCGCAATACATGGCCCCGGTCATCCTCTCCTTAATACAGTGCAGTCGCCCTGTCCCATGTGCAGAAAAACACCCCCAAAGCATGATGCTACCACCCCCATGCTTCACAGTAGGGATGGTGTTCTTGGGATGGTACTCATCATTCTTCTTCCTCCAAACACGGTTAGTGGAATTATGACCAAAAAGTTCTATTTTGGTCTCATCTGACCACATGACTTTCTCCCATGACTCCTCTGGATCATCCAAATGGTCATTGGCAAACTTAAGACGGGCCTTGACATGTGCTGGTTTAAGCAGGGGAACCTTCCGTGCCATGCATGATTTCAAACCATGACGTCTTAGTGTATTACCAACAGTAACCTTGGAAACGGTGGTCCCAGCTCTTTTCAGGTCATTGACCAGCTCCTCCCGTGTAGTTCTGGGCTGATTTCTCACCTTTCTTAGGATCACTGAGACCCCACGAGGTGAGATCTTGCATGGAGCCCCAGTCCGAGGGAGATGGACAGTCATGTTTAGCTTCTTCCATTTTCTAATGATTGCTCCAACAGTGGACCTTTTTTCACCAAGCTGCTTGGCAATTTCCCCGTAGCCCTTTCCAGCCTTGTGGAGGTGTACAATTTTGTCTCTAGTGTCTTTGGACAGCTCTTTGGTCTTGGCCATGTTAATAGTTGGATTCTTACTGATTGTATGGGGTGGACAGGTGTCTTTATGCAGCTAACGTCCTCAAACAGGTGCATCTAATTTAGGATAATAAATGGAGTGGAGGTGGACATTTTAAAGGCAGACTAACAGGTCTTTGAGGGTCAGAATTCTAGCTGATAGACAGGTGTTCAAATACTTATTTGCCGCTGTATCATACAAATAAATAGTTAAAAAATCATATATTGTGATTTCTGGATTTTCTTTTTTAGATTATGTCTCACACAGTGGACATGCACCTACGATGACAATTTCAGACCCCTCCATGATTTCTAAGTGGGAGAACTTGCAAAATAGCAGGGTGTTCAAATACTTATTTTCCTCACTGTAAGTACAATCAATAGTGCATACTTTTGACTTTTACTTTGTTACATTTTGCAGCAATTATCTATACTTTCTACTAGAGCTGTAATTGGGCCTTAAAAGTTTGGCCCGAAAAGGACCGAGCCCGACAGAATTCGGCCCGAGCCCGACAAGTACATTTTGATTGACAGCTTTTTAAAAGCCCGAACCCGTTTACAGTCCGACTGTACAAAAGGATCTAGCATCCATTTACACGCTAATCGAAACGCATCACATGACCGCTCATTTACCGCGCAACCTGGAGCGCAAGCCAGAGCCTGGCCTGAGCCCGTGTAAAATGATAGAAATTAATAGAATTAATTAATAGAAACCCAACCCTGATTCTGGCTGCAAGAGCATGTCAACCATTTACACAAAATAAGACTTTATTCACTGCATGACCAAAAGCAGAATTAGTCTCTCCATGTAAATATAGCCACCGCCACTGCTGGGTCACTGCACCTGTCCATTGCGTGACTGCAGCATAACTGAAGCAGTAGCTGATAAAACACAAACCAAGAATAGAAAAAGGACACAGAGTTATGAAAAGAAGTAAATAATTTAATGCATAAACAAAATAGTCTTGTTGCATTGCACAACAATGTAAAAAGATGACAGTGCTTTGCTGGTAAAAGATGTAAAAGAAGTGCTTAATTGCACGTAGAGATGCCTTTCTGCATGTCCATCCTGCTGCTCCTGCCTTCACGGATTCCCCTCGAAAAAACATGACACAGAGAAATCACAGCAAGGACAGGAAGTTGCTTTTAGTGTAAATGTCATACGAAAGTCACAAAGGACACATAGACAAAACAACTTTAGATGGCAGTAAGGCTCATCCATCCACTCTCCTGTTTGATGGACATTATACCATAACTTCATCTGGCTTTACTTCTGCCTCATAGCACACTGCCTTTGACAAGTGAGGCTGTGCTTATAGCAATGGCTGCCTCTTAATTCTTCTTTTGTGCTTATTTGAGATACAGTGTGAATGCATTGCAGCTTAATGGTGGCATAGCTGCAGGATCCAGGCACATGCTGTATATAATGAACCCCGGGCCTACTGGCCACCATTAATGCTTTAAGCATAGGTTGAGTGGTAGTGCTATAAATAGCAGCAACACTCTGTAGACGTCACTGTGGAGATAAGAGGCAGGGGTAAAGTTATCTCTGCCTCTCTGTAACAATATAAGAAAACATGATGTGTGTGGAGTGTGTTTGAACAGAGGGGAAAATACAAAGTAAATAATGAAGATCTCACTAAAAGGCCCATTTCAGTTTGACACTTAAGTAATTAGGGATTAAGTTCCATACTATGATGTTAATGGTTGTGAGACACACCTCAGTGTCACTCCCTGCTAGTCACTGACCTGACTCACAGACCGCTGACTTCAAACCTGTCAGACACAACAATCTGTGTGAGTTTCTCAGCTTTAAAAAGAGCAGTTCGGATCTATGAAGATAACATACAAAAGAAGTCTGCCAGGCCATTATATATATATATATATATATATATATATATATATATATATATATATATATATATATATATATATATATATATATATATTTATATTTATATATTTACATATTTACTTTTACTGTATTTTAGAAAACGTAAAATGTATACATCATCATTTCTGTATTGATGAATGAGAATTTAAAAAGCTGATCCAACTAATCTAATATACTAATATCTAATATACAGACGGTTGATAAATTAAAGGAAACCCCTGAGACCACGAGGGGTTGCTGAATAGTTGATGAGTAAGAAAAGGACGCAATCTAATCATATGCTATGGCCTTGGCTGTCACTATATGTCAACCCAATTGGACACCTATTGGAGACATGTTCGACATTATGGGAAGGAACATATTAAATGATGAAAATGAAATGATGTTTTACTTTTTGTCTTAAAACAATACACATATTTCCTTTGAAATAGTTTTTGCTTGTTGTAATCATTCCTCCCTTTCATACTGGCCATTAAAATTTTTCAGTTTATCTGAAGTTTGTATGAAGCTTCAGCAGTCTGTGTTAGATAAATCAAGTGAATATCTTTTGAAGTTACTTTCTTTTCAGTACAGACATCTCTGGTCACTACACCGCTTTGGTCCAGACTGAAATATCTCAACAACTATGAGATGCTGAATGCTAATGACTTTGCTGATCCCCTGACTTTTCTGCTAGCGCCCCAAGCAGTTTGACAATTTGGGCTTTAGTAAAACATCTTTACAACTATTGGATGGATTGCCATTTATGTTGGTACATGCATTAATGTCCCACATGTTAATACAAAGTAAAAGTAAGACAGTGATCATGGGAAACATACCTGCTAAACCTCCACATGGTAGCATTATAAGCATGTTATCATGTTGACATTAGCATTCAAAGCATGGCTGTGCCAAATTATTTAATATAAAATACTTTTTTTCTATTTGTCCCTTAAAGGGGAAATTTGAGGCGAGCGTGTTTGCAAACAGAAATACAAGAAATTCTTAAATAATGGTAATTAAATAATAAGTGCATCACCATTTGCATTCCATATAATGATTTCCATCCATTACAGAGTGAGAAGAAGATGACCAGTGAGACTCCACCCAACATCGCTATGGCTCTGGTAAACCCCCAAATGTCCTCTGCCTCTGCAGACAGCAAAAACTCCACACAGCAGCTCTCCATCAGTGTGTGAGTCACTGTTTTCGACATTATATTGATTATATGATAATGTTGGATCGAAGGTGCAAGATATCAATAGAAAAAGACACAATAAACACTCAAATACCCATAAAAAGGCAGCATAATCTGGATATAATATATATTGTACAAAATGTGGTAGTAACATATACAAACCCCCTGTGTGACTCCTCAGGTGTGCCGTCCTGTACTCCTACAAACCACGACGGCCTGAGGAGCTGGAGCTGAGGAAAGGAGAGATGGTGGGAGTGTATGGAAAGTTCAAAGAAGGCTGGCTGCGTGGGTTATCGCTCAGAACAGGCAAAGTGGGCATTCTGCCCAGCAACTACATTACGCCTGTGCTCAGGTGAGAGGCTGTGATCCCTGACTGCAGAAAGCGGGAACTAAATGACATTTGGATTTGGACAGTAATTTAGTGTGGGCATCATGCACACATTTAAATGAATCACAAAGCAGAAATAAAACACTGAGGCTGGTGTTTGGTTCATAGAAACTTAACAGTGATATTCAGTAGGTACTTCAGTATGTACTAAAGTGTCTCATTGCCTCACTGCAGAACCTCGGCCAGACTTCTGGAGACCAAAGCAGCTAATGTGTCCTCACAGTACAACACAGTGGCTGGAAAGAAACCCACAGCTGCTAAGAATCCTGCTGTGGTCCTTGCTCTTGATAGGGTAAACTCTGATGGAGCGATATACTCAACAGGACAGGTCCCATCTGTGCCAAATGGAGCACAGCATGCAATGTCATCCACTGGCGCTGGGAAACCGTCCCTTTATGGGGGTTCACAAGGTTGGGACACTGTAAGGCGTGTCTTTAACCCTCATAGAGGTGAGTGCTAAACAACCACATCTACCTTCTAATTGGTTTATTAAATTAGAGAGTTTGCTATGTTGTCAATAAATGCCTATTAAATGTTTTTCAGGCTCAAACCATTTCTCCCATACGTCCAATCTGAACGGCCTGTCCAACTCACAGCACTTTGCACAAGTTCAGGCGTCCGGCTACTCACCTGCCCTGCAGAGAAAGAAATACAGCAGCATCCTGTCCAGCTCTGGCAAACCACGGGGCTGGATGACTGAGCCAGCAGTGCCCTCTGCTGCTGCAGTCTTTAAGGACAGGGACTTCACTGCTTCACATGTGGCAACATTTCAGCAAGACAGACAGCCTCCCAATGGGCCTCACTCTATTCTAGTCAGACCTGACTCACACAAGAATAATACAGAGAAGGTAATGTCATACTGATGATTTCTTGCGAGAGGCATTAGCATGCATTTGTCTGAAGTTAAGTACTCTGTGTGCATTGTTTTTACACTATTTTTATGATCACTGTTCTGCATGTGCCTTACGGTAAATATTTTGCTCCCATAGCGGGCAAAGTCAGTGCGGTTCTTCACAGATGAAGACTCCCCTCCTCCAAGACCTCGGACCTCCTCCTGGTCGTCAGGAAATCATGTTCCCTCCAACTCCCGCCCTGGCCCCCCTGCGTTAGAAGTGTGGGCCCCATCGCTCACGCTGGGAAGAGACGGACCGGGGATCATTCTCAAAGAAGGAAAAGCTCCTATTCTCAGAAAAGGCAACGAAACTGCCACCTCAGATCTAAATTCTAACCCGCAAAAACCAATGTTGTCACAGCCGTCGCTATCAGCCGTGTCAGCTCAGTTTAGCCCCAGCAGGTACGTTGGCTTTGTCTGTTTGTCCTTGAAAATAAAAAGCACGTTGATTATCAGTAGGGCTGCTTGATTTGACAGACTGGACAAAAACCTATGGCATCTTTTGTTTTTGTTTTCCAGACACAGAGTGACGACAACACATTTAGCCCAGACAGACTCAGAGCTTAGTCTGCTTCAAGGAGAGTTGGTCCTCGTCCACAGACCTCGACCTGATGGACGGGTTCTAATTACTCAGGAGAGCAGTGGGCAGACAGGCTTATTTCACAGCATCGTTCTTCAAGCCCTCGAGAGGCTCAGCTGACTGTGTAGTACTACTGTAGTAGTGTATATTACTATATTCCATGTGTTCAAACTGCCAAATGACTTGACTGACCTGCTGAGGTGTTGAGGTTCAAGGTTAATACTGCCATTGACAATCCTTTGAAGGAGCTGTTTATTTTGATCCTGAGTGCGTATGAGAGTGTGGTTAAATTTTCCAGAGACATATTGTGTGTTCTTCAACGTATGTGCATGTTTGTTACACATGTACTATTATAAGATTTGCACAAAATCCCACCTAATGACTGTTCCTTGTTTGATACCCATGTTACACACATTGGTGAGTGCCTTTGTCATAACCCACAAAGAAACAAACTATATTTAAATATATTTAGTGAAATGATGAGGTAAAATATATGTACTGCTTATGTGGTAATAAACTATACTTCCAGAATGTTGGTAGTTGGGTGTCTTACTTCAGATTTAAAGTATATTTTTTTTTAACTAACAACACTATCATAATGGCGAAATCCTAGATTAAATGCAAAAGTTCTGCATTCGTAATTTCAACTGCAAATTAGGATATGTAAGTAAGCAAAAATAGGCCAACCTGCTCTTGCAGCATGTTTAAATACTCATGCAAGGACTATTTTAGTATGGCAACTGAGTTAACAACTCCATATTATGTTTTCGGAGTTACCCTATGTTCTACATGTTAAACCTTATTCTGCAATCTGTGGCTACAGGCATGACAAAAACTGGATTATCTACATGTCTAGGGATCCCACTAATTTACTGTTGGTCACATGTGGTAATTTAAATACTCAAAATGATTGGGAATATGTACCACTAAAGCACAATATCACCTAACATAACACATAACAACCAAACATGTTTGATAGGGACCCCTTAAATGTGGTTATAAAAGAGTTTGTGCTTAGTGGGACATATTATAGTTGAAAAATGTACTTATAATTATTTTGTCTTAATTTTATGTAATGAAGACACTGTTCCTAAAAAAACGTCAAGCATTTCTTTGGAATGTCTTTACTGCAATTTAATGATACTTATCTGCTGACATATAGCCTATGATACCAATATATGCTGGGGAGCTTATTCCCCGGAGTCCATATGTTTTCTTTTCGCCCAGCATGTTTCCTTGGATTAGGGTGGCTCCTAAATCATGGTTGCAGCCTGCCCACCCTGCTATGCCCTGTTACACCTGCTACACTCTGCAGTGCCCTGCTACGTCCTGCTACACCCTGCTATGCCCTGCTACATCCTGCTACGTCCTGCTACACCCTGCTACGTCCTGCTACACCCTGCTATGCCCTGCTACATCCTGCTACGTTCTGTGACTCCCTGCTATGCCCTGCTACGTCCTGTAACACCCTGCAGTGCCCTGCTATGCCATGAACTACTACAGTTACTATTTCTAGTCACTGATCCATTATCTTTATTGTGACTATTATTGCCACTGTTCATCACACTCCCAACCGGCACCGTCAGACACCGCCTACCAAGAGCCTGGGTCTGTCCGAGGTTTCTTCCTAAAAGGGAGTTTTTCCTCGCCACTGTCGCACTAAATGCTTACTCTTGGGGGAATTACTGGAATTGTTGGGTCTTTGTAAATTATAGTGTGGTCTAGATCCGTAAAGTGTCTTGAGATAACTCTTGTTATGAATTGATACAATAAATAAAATTGAATTAGCGCTAGTCAAAATCTAGTTTTAAGACCTTCAATAATTCAGTATTGTGCACATAGGGTATGTGCCAAATGAATGTGTGTATAATCAAATTAACACAGTAAACTCGGGGTCAGGCAGTATTCTAGCATAGGAATGTAATACACAGTGCACAGAGAGTGGGTGGAATGGGGGGTTAATGGGGTCCAGCAACTAATGTTTGGAGTTTTGTACTTCTTTACTTTTATTACATTGCACTGCATCACCTACAGTAAGTGCTACAGTAAATGTATACATTTTACACCTTTGCCTGTGTATGTGCCCGATATGTTAAATATTATGATCACAAAGATACCATTTAGTAACTGAAGAAGACCCCCTCCTTCCACCTACCCCTGCGCATGCTCAGTCTGACACAGACCTGTCAACAAGCTATCGGATGTGAGAGCCCTAGATGATAAGAGCATTGCGCTGGCCTTTCAATTCTTCGGATTACCTAGCTAGAGTCAAATGAACAACGCCTTACAAACATTGAATTGTCAATTTTATATGCTATAATCGCCTTTCTGTATTCTCACTATGCCGGTAAGTCGACACGCCTGTTTGTATTTGTTTTGTTTGTAAAGGGGTTCCTCCCTTCCTCCGACCTCCCTGATGTGATGCTAACCGGTTAGCATCGTTAGCTTACCAGTTGTCGTTCGTGTAGTAGCTAGCTAGGAAACAAGGAAATGGTACACTGTTTTCGACGTTGGGTTTTCCCAGTCACCACAAATCAATGAACACGAAGTGTGGGGGTTGGACGTAACATATTTATTTCCAAAATTGCTATTGTCCATTTATCGTGCTAGCTAGTTAGCTAACGGTATCTTCAACGTTAGTAACGTTAGCCTGCCTAGCAACCATGGATGTATTAGCAACCCAGCAAACCTTATCTTCAACATTAGTAACGTTTGCCCATATTGCCTGCCTAACGTTAGCAACCCAGCAAATACAAAGCAGATACCGTTAGCTAGCTTCGTTTTGAACGAGTCACTTAGCTAGCTAAGCTAGCTGCACGCTCATATATATATATATATATATATATATATATATATAAGCTAGTTAGTCAGTGTAACCTTATACCGCACACTGACTACTTGGTGTTATTTACTTTAAACAGCTTGACAGCTTTGCCCTTATGTCCATGTTGGTTAACTGAAATTTTAGGTTTGCTTGCTAATTGTCACAAACGTTATATAATATCTTCGTTACATCCTGTGGCATATCTATCTCTCATTACTTTTTTCAGAGCAATAAGCTTGAGAAACCTGACAAGCAGGAGGTCAATGATAATGTCAAGGTGGTGGTGAGATGTCGTCCCTTCAACCAGAAAGAGAAGATGATGAGCCACAAACAGGCCGTCATTGTGGACGAGAATCGTGGGACCATAACGGTTAACAAACTGGAGACCCCCCATGAGCCTCCTAAGACTTTCACATTTGACACCGTGTTTGGACCAGACAGCAAACAGCTGGATGTCTACAATCTCACTGCCCGCCCCATCATTGACTCTGTATTAGAGGGCTACAATGGTAAAATTTTGTATTTTTTATTTATAAACCATTGCTGTAAAATGTGCAACATCAATCATTGTAATGACTGCATTAACTGTTAAAGGCATTTTAATACAGCCACTCAAACATGCACGTTATAGCCTCTAATAAATCTAATCCTCAAAAGTGTGTTTTTTTTAACTGTAATATAGGACCAATATAATTAGTACTATTATTTTATTTTCATATTCTTTACTGGCACTGGAGCTGTGATTTCATGCTCTGCTGTTCATTTCAGGCACAATTTTTGCATATGGGCAAACTGGCACAGGAAAAACATTCACCATGGAGGGTGTGAGAGCAGTGCCAGAACTCAGAGGGATAATCCCAAACTCCTTTGCTCATGTTTTTGGTCACATTGCCAAGGCAGAGGGTGACACAAGGTAAGAAAGCAATCATTAGGCAGACATTCAGTAAAATCAGCAAAAAAACACATTTTGTCTACACACATAATTAGTCCAGTTGACAATTCCCAGTGTACATCAGCGTCAAATTAAGTGAAAACTTTGGTGTCTTGTTTTAGTTTTCTAATATGCACACTCCACCACAAGCAATCATTTGAAATTAAGTAATCTGTGGACAGGACTTTTTAACTGGTAAACCGCATTGGTTTTGTACTGAAGCAATAGTTTTATCTGAACAAACTGATTAAAAACAAGGCAAGCGTTTTGTTTATCGCCCTGCAAGTAAAAACACCTATTCAAAGATGGTTTCTTTAAGAAATAAACTTGAAATATAACAAATATTGGTGGTGAGGGTTGTGGATTTCTAATTTTAGTGAGGGAGCTCATGCATATTCAGAAAATACAGTGTATTTTGGCAAAGCATTTAAAGAAAAATCCATCTGATAAACCGATTATGAAAGTTTAGCCCATCCCTTAACAAAAGGAATTGAATTGCTTTCAGATATTTATTCTGATTAGATTGCTTATGGAAGGCATTTTTTATTAGCAGAATAAAAAGGCTACATGTAAACAGAGTTTTTGTCAAGCAACTTATGAGTGAAAGATGTACAAGGCTTGTTGCCATTTGCAGCTGTACATTTCAGCATTTGAATACACATTTAACTTTCACAGGTTTTTGGTTCGTGTTTCATACCTGGAGATTTACAATGAGGAAGTGCGAGACCTGTTGGGCAAGGACCAGATGCAGAGGCTGGAGGTAAAAGGATATTTAAAACCAACACTAAAACATAGAGTTCAGGGATTCATATCAAAACTGTCTTGGAGGACCTGTCATAAAGGGCACTACAGTCATTTTACCCAACAGGAAAACTTGTAGAAGATGGCTGAATAGATTTGCTTGTATTAACTGTTTGATGCTGACAGCAGGTGATAAAGTTACATTTTTTCCTCACAGGTAAAAGAAAGACCAGATGTTGGCGTGTATATCAAAGATCTCTCTGGTTACGTCGTGAACAATGCCGACGACATGGACAGGATTATGACCATGGGCCACAAAAACCGTGAGCAGAAACATTGACAGCATGAAGAAGGAAAAAGTTACCTTATTTTTCACCAAGATATTTATCTGTGCAACATGTAATGAAACCACATAAGAAGGACCTTGCTTGCAAGAAATGGAAATACAGACAAACTTTAAAGAGGCTGAAGCAGTGTTTCAGTCTTGCGTTATATACAACATTGTGTGGATTTAGCTAATTGATATACATAAAATAAAAAAATGAGTCATGTTGTCAGATCAAATGATATTTCACTGTGGTTAGGTTCTGTCGGTGCCACAAACATGAATGAACACAGCTCCCGTTCTCATGCTATCTTCACCATCACCATCGAGTGCAGCGAGAAGGGTGTGGATGGAAACCAGCATGTGCGCATGGGAAAGCTTCATCTGGTTGATCTTGCAGTATGTATTTGCGGCCATACGTTTCTCAGTAAAAATAAACTACTTCCAAGAAAATGAGATGATACAGATGTAACTAGGATATAATTGCCTACAATCCATCTGACCACCACCAATAAATCTACCCCCCTACCCCTACAGGGCTCAGAAAGACAGGGCAAGACTGGAGCCACAGGTCAGCGTTTAAAGGAAGCAACGAAAATCAATCTCTCTCTCTCCACACTGGGTAACGTCATCTCTGCCCTGGTGGACGGCAAGAGTACACACGTGCCCTACAGGAACTCTAAGCTGACCCGTCTGCTGCAGGATTCACTAGGAGGAAACTCCAAGACCATGATGGTAGAGTGAAAGTTGAAAATTGTACTAGAAGCATTTATGCTAGAGTTGCACAACAAACTCTTTTTAAATATTAAGTTATCAAAGCAACAAATGCTTAATTTCAGAGAGCTATAAATGTGCATTTCCGAAGCATTTATAAATTCTAAGGATTTTTATATACTTGACTTTGACATCACAGTTTTTGCCTCACTTTTTAAATGGCATACTTCTCCCCACCAGTGTGCAAATATAGGCCCTGCAGACTATAACTATGATGAGACCATCAGTACCCTGCGCTATGCTAATAGGGCTAAAAACATCAAGAACAAAGCCAGGATCAATGAGGATCCAAAGGATGCCCTATTGCGCCAGTTTCAGAAGGAGATTGAGGAGCTAAAGAAGAAACTGGTGGAAGGTAATAAGCCACACAGTAAAAAGTAATCATGCCGTTTGGATTACAAGTATTTTTTTCAAGACTGACTTGTCTTTTTTTGACCTGTGTTTTTGTCCGATTCTAGGTGAAGAGATATCTGGATCAGAGGGAAGTGGATCAGAGGAGATGGATGAAGGTGATGATGAAGGAGGGGTGGCAGGAGAAGGCCGCAGAAAAAGAAGAGGTAAGAATTTGTTATTAACTCACACATAGATGCAAGTGTGTATGAGTGCAAATGACTGAACATCTGTTAATGCAATCTTCTTAAGCCTGTGGTGAGTGGTTTTAGTAAATGGTTGGATATCAGTTTAATCGTTTGTCAGCATGTTAATTGTAATATGAGTCAGCATTCAGTTCCTCTGATAATTATTGAGCTGAAGTTGCTTTTAGGTCGCTACTTAGGTTCTACTCTTTGTTACCAGGCTTCCATAAACATAACACCTTTCTCATTTAGGAGTTTCCCTTGTATTGTCACATTATACTCTTTTCTGTTTTTTAGATGGAAAGTGTTAAATATAGATGAAAAGAATATAACATAATTAGGTCACCACAATATGTTGCAATGCTGACACTATGTGAGGCCATGTTCCATGATGATTTTATATTGGTATCTCCAGCGAAATAAACATTTTATTACTATGGTTATGTCTTTATAATTTCCAGTTATCATTATTTTTCATTCTAATACTGTGTCGTTAGGTTACTCTGAATTAATAATAACCAAATCATTCAGCTTCTGTGAGTATGGTGCTGTGCTGTATCTGCAATTTGCATGTGTGCACCTGCAGCTGCCTGATTTGTTGGATCTACATAAAGAACCTACATTTTGCTTTAAGCTCTGCAAACTGACGGCTCTTTACCTCTACCTGTTTCTCACTGTGGGCTTTGGTGGGAGGGGTGCTTCCTCTGCTTCTTTTCCAGACAGTGGCAGCAGCAATAGCTCAGAATTTGCCTGCTCCTCCTCAGTGCCACCACCCACTGAGACGGAGTATAAACCTCAGAATAGTGAGTTGGAGCAGCACTCTGCTCTACCAACCCCCCACCTGCCCACAAACTTGAGCCCTTTTCACACATGGATTCCGTACAAATTCTGGTTTTGAATATTAATGTAAAGAAGCGTTTTTGGCGTTTACACTGAGCTCCTCTATACTTAAAAAAAAATTCCATGCTGAGTCAGTAACTCGTGAACAATCCAGATTGTTTTCACACCATGGTGGAATCACTGCCGGAGCATATCAGGTTACAAAAAAAAAATTTACTTCGAGGATTGAGAGTGTATTAGTCTGTCAAGCAGATTTTGCGGCTCATTGGCTGTTAATCTCCATGACTTGATTGCTGACCACATGCAGTGCTTTGGGAGGCTTGCCCTCTCTTAAGCATCCCCAATAGTTGTTAAAACACCCTGTAGCTCTCCTCGAGAAATGCTCCTTGTCAATTTAGTCATAAATTAAATTTGACAGAGGATTTGCAGTCTTGTCAGCGGCCACACTGCTGTACTTAAAAAATGGAAAATATTTCAAAGTTTGTTTTTCTCTCTTTAATTCCTGATTTGCTTGCATGCTGTTTTTAGCTTTAACATGTTTCTGTTTATATTTTAAAAAACAGTTGGCATGAGTGAAATTTGAAAATTCAAGTGACTTAACTGATGTGTTCGAGTGTGGTCTTGTTTTCATTTTTTTATGTTTGCACTGTATATGTAGGTGATTTTCCTAGGGGGTTTTCCTGATGACTTGTCTCACATACCGCTTGAGTCATTCATAGTATTTCCTCTTTAGTTGTTGGCTTGATATGTGTTTTATCCTTATCATAGTGTGAAAAACAAAGCTGTCTGTAGATGGGTGCACATGATTCACATCTCAACAGGACTGCATGAAAATTTTAACATCAGAAAACCCAATTTCTTTTTTGACCTCTTTTAAGATTATCTATTTTCAACAAAGGTATTATCTAACGTGAGTTTGGATATATTGGCCAAGGGAAAAGTGATTAGTTTTTGTTGCAGACTCAGATCCAGGTGTGGTCTGGATTTAGTTTCTAAAGGAATAATATATATATATTGATTGCGGTTCACCGGCTACAGGTGTCTTGCCAAGAACTCATTGCTGTCTACCCTACATGCAAATGATGAAATAGGGGACACGCTGAATCTCTAGATGAGCCGCAGCCGAGCCGCGACTGATTGAGCCTCGTCTTTACATGTTGGGGCTCTCCAGCACGTTGCTTTGTTGCTCACATTTCTCCGGCCGTTCTGCGTGCTGCTCAGCCCAGTTCCCTGCTTCTACCGCCCGGGCCACATCACCTAAAACTACCATGATGTGTGACTGCTACACGAAAAAAGCGGACACGTTGAATGTCTACGTGAGCCACAGCCGAACCGCGGCTGATTGAACCTGCAACATGTGTTACCGGTTGAGTTTTACAAAAAAAAAAACTAATTACAAAAAAACACACATTCAAGAGGTGCTTTACTTATGCCATATAAAACCGCCTGTGACCGCACAGTGTAAGTTCTGCTTTCAAATGTTTAGTTAAAGTAAAAAGAGAGGCATTATCATTCAGCACAGTGTACTTCAAGGTGGATATTTACACCCTTAATATAATGCTGGATAGTTTAATGCATCATATTTTAATGGTGGTATTTTGTGAGTAGAATCTGAACCTGGAATGTTCTCTGTCAGGTAAATGTATGTTTTCTTCTGAAGTACAAGTATACAGTAAGTCAGTAGTATAGGCCTACATTTGGCGTATTAGGAGGCCAAGCAGTTGGCCCATTCCAAACAGGCATGTTTTGAACGGGCACTGCACTAGTATATATAAATGAGGGAAGAGAGAGATGAGGAGTGACATGCAACAAAGGTCCCCGGTCGGACATGAACTGGGACATGCGCCTGAAGCACTAGACCACCAGGGCTCCCCTTTAAAGGATTTCTTAACATCTTTTCTATTTATCACACATTCTATCTGCCACTATGTGTGATAATACAGATCCAAATGCAAATTAAAATTCCTACTTATTATCAAAACAATATTTGAATGAATTAACAACTTGTGCTGCCAGTAAAAGGAGGCATGTGAACTCTTTCTAGTTTGCATTATATTATTGATCCAGGAATTCACAGAAAAGTTTTTTTATTAAACTGAAGTAAATCAACTTTATGGTAACTTTCTCTGTTAATGTTCATTTAATTGACACCTGAGCTGTTTAAGGCCCTGAGTAGGTAAATTGCCAGAGTAAGTTTTCCCAGAGCATTTATGGATTACAGTGCATGTGTGAAAGGGGCTTTATACTTTCCCTATGTCTGTGCCACTCCTGTTGGCTTACAGCCCAGAACACCCCCCCCCCCCACTGTTACTGTTACTGACCATGTCCCACATACTGTTTTTACATGCAATTGATTGCAAAGGTTCCTGGTGTCTTGGGATAGATCCATGAATTTAAAAGGGCACTATCTAAAGTTAAATTTCTCCTCCTTTTTTTCCATGCATGACCTAAGTGGACACTGTTTTGACGGATGTCAGGCTTTATTCTGGAAATGTACTTCTGTTGATCCAGACTAGTTAACGCCTGACCTCTGCCAGGTTTCGTGTATAATTTGTAACTCCTGTCCCTCAAAGGCGTAAATCACCACATCATGTTTCATTATCTGAAGTGATGTTTTTTTTTTTTTTGTCTCATGTCTATCCACCGTCACTTCACCTTTGACATTTTGTTATTCTTACTGAAATTTTGCTTTGTCTTCTTTGTCTTCTCCCACTGTTCTATATGTGGTTTTCCACTCTGTAAAGTCACAAGACTTTCGAGATCACTCTGTAATATGTGGTTCATCTTCTCTCTCTCTCTCTCTCTCTCTCTCTCTCTCTCTCTCCTCCTCCTGGTGCAAATGCCGCCTGTCTGACTTGCTATACACCTCTTAATTCAAGAAGAAAGAGGTTGGTGTAAGAATCTACATAGTCCTACTGTCCTGAAGCAATGGTGACTCTACTCGCACAAATTATCCAGATGGCAGTGTTTCAGTAGCTATTTCATTAATTCAAACTAATTTGATAACAGGTTTTTGTATGATTTTTGTTAACATTTTTCTCTCTGTCCATATATGACTTCACCCATGTGCCTCATGCTCTCCATTCACATAGTTACCATGTCATTATGACAATCTTGCACTTAAAGTTTCTCATATTTTCAAATTCTGCTTACACTAACAATTATTTAATACTGTGCATTAACAAGTCAAAACGTATCTCACTGGCACTCACTCTTATGTGGAATGATGTTTTATTCCATATTTAATAAATGAGGCAATAAATATATAAATACATGTTGATATATAAATGAGGCAATATAGTTTTAATAAATAGGTTTTACTTTTATTTCATGTGTACACATTTATTTATTTCAGGGGACTTTTATTTCATGAGTCCACATTTATTTATTTCAGGGGATATTATTTCATAATGTCACATTTATTTATCTTTTCTATTTATTTGCACTTATCATATTCAAATCAGGGGGCGTAGCTATCTTACAGCCTCAGACTAAAAGCAGCTAGTTAGTAGCCTGGCATTGCCAGCATATTACTATCTGCCAGAGGAAATGAAACATGAGCCTGGCAGATTCGGCTGGTTACCTGGCTAACTAGCTAGTGCGGTCCCCGCAGCTGAGACTGATTCGCAAGAAGGAGAGCGGGTTATGCAATCTTAATTGGATTAGCAAATTTAATGGCAGCAACAGAAAGTTTGTTGGGATCAGACCGTGGCGCTGAAAGCTTGTCTATGTTGCTGGTATCCGCTCACTTCATGGCAAAGTTTTCTCTCGGCAGTGGGGAGAAATGGAGAGTCGGAGGGAGGCAGGGAGAGGGAGCACGGCAAGCCTTGCCTAGCAAGTTGCTTTTGTCTGGTCTGAATCTGAGAGATAGCCACGCCCCTTCATTTGAATATAACAAGTAGGAATAAATAGATAATATAAATATATATAAATAAATGTGACATGAGATAAAAGTCCCCTAAAATAAATAAATGTGGACTCATGAAATAAAAGTCCATGAAATTAATAAAAGTAAAACCTATTCATTTATTGAACTATATTGAATCATTTATATATTTATTGCCTCATTTAATTATTCCAGGATGTATTTCATAGGCATATTTATTTATGTATTTATTTTATATTGAATAAAATGGCATTCTATAATCTTAGGACTAAGGTTCCTTAAGCCCATTTCAGACCAAAGATTCGCGACGATACAAAAGCGTTTTAGAACATTGCAGGGAAAGGATGCAGCGGTCTGAACTCGCCCATCCCAGCTCGACTCAAGCGAGCTGATGGCGTCGCCTGTGACTCAGCTTGTCAAGTCGCCAGAGGCTGGTTTTAGAACGTAAGGGACGTCACCTGTTTGAACAGCCAATAGCAAAGTCAGCTTGTAAAGTCAGCTACAAACTATAGTAATAAAATGATCCGGGGCGCCTGGTTAGCTAACCTGGTTGAGCGTGCGCCCCATGTACTGATTTTGTTGCTATGGAGATGAGACACCATCTCGATTCATTAGTGTAAACTGGCAGGTTTTAGAAGATTGCAGGCCGGTGTGTTGCAAGTTTCAACTCGTCTCGTCGCGAATCTGGCCTGAACTGGGCTTTAAATAAATTTGTAGTGCAAATTCATGATCTAAAACGGCACATACTAATATTACTAATGCTGATTAAAAATCGCAGTATAGAATGTTCTGCATTGAAATTGTAACCTATACACTGACAAGTAACTTGGCATATATAATAGGATGATGCATTTAAAACAACCTGTCAATTAAAGACACCATTGTTCCCTGTGTGTCGCTCTTAAGGGAGGAAGAAGGTTTCTCCGGACAAAATGGTGGAGATGCAGGCAAAGATTGAAGAGGAAAGAAAGGCATTGGAGGCCAAGCTGGACATGGAGGAGGAGGAGAGGAACAAGGCAAGGGCAGAGCTGGAGAAGAGGGAGAAGGACCTACTTAAAGCTCAGTGAGTCCATGAAAAGAGAAATATTAGAATTTTTGATGAACGTTTTAAATGTGGTATTCATAAAACTGGTATTCATCAGTTCAATTGTTAGTGGATGTGGTAAATGCTCATTTGAAGTAGAGCATGAGGCTCCGATAGTGCCTAAAACGCTGGTATCGGGAAGTACTAGAATTTATGCACCGATCCGATACCACGTAATAAAGCCCTAAAGAAAATCTACCTATCTAGTAGTTTATTTATGTTCTTTTTCCGTTATAACTGACTGTCAAACTGCATGGTAAAAGAAAGTTCTGTGGCATTCATTGTTTGTGTTTGTTCATGTTTCACAAAGAGTTTAACCTGAGCCAGACCGACAACAAAGATAGAAATAATATCACATCCATACAGGGATAGTAGTATCCAGTTGTTAAAATCATAATAAAATATATGACACACTGGTATCGGATCGGTACTCGATATCGGCCGATATGCAAGTTCAGGTATCAGAATCGTATCGGGAAGCAAAAAATGGTATCGGCCATCTTTAATTTGAAGTCTGCTCCATCTCTAACCCCTTAGGCAGGAGCATCACCTTTTGCTGGATAAATTGTCGGCCTTGGAGAAGAAGGTGATCGTGGGTGGGGTGGATCTCTTGGCCAAGGCTGAGGAGCAGGAGAAGCTTTTGCAGGAGTCCAACAATGAACTGGAAGAACGTCGCAGGAGAGCGGAGCGGCTGCGGAGGGAGCTGGAGGAGAAAGAGGTTAGTGTAGATGACCAAGAACCAATCCAACTACCAAATACCTCGTACATCCTTGTCTCAGTTTAGTCTTCATTTCAGAGGAGCTAAAGTTTTTAATTATCTCCCTTCACATTTTTTTCTACCTTTCACCTAACAGGTTTAAAAACGCTGTCAAACGGTATCTTTTTTTCTTAATCACGATTGCACTGCTGTCACTTCTTGTTTAATCTGATTATTTTATGTAGGCAAAGCACTTAAACAAACTAATTTTCTTTCAACTTTTATATTTTGTCTGTCTTCTTTTATGGTTTGGTTTATGTATTTTTATCATTTTATTTTTCTCTTTTATATTCTTGTCTTCATTGTTTGTTTTTTGTCTTTTTTTCTACATATAAACTTATTGATGTGTGTATTTAGTTCTGTTATTTGATTTTTATTTTGTCTCCTACTTTGTTGTTACATATTAAACTGTTATCATACTCTGTGTTAAAGGGAGACACTTTATAAGCCCCTTGGGGTTTTATGATGGATTCGTTACTATGTACAAATTATTTTGATGTGATAAAAAAATTAAAAATACTTTATAAATTATAAATACTTTACTAAGTGGATCAGCTGATGATGAGTAGTTAGTCATTCATGCTGTTGTCAGGATGAACTGAAATTATTACATGAATGTGTGCATTAGTTACATCAAATTGATAACTCCAACCACTGTCATGCTGTAACTGTACTGAAGTTAAAGTTGTAACCATCTACTGATCATCCTGGAGTTAAGACTTTTTTTTGCTAAGATATCTTAAGTAAACAAACGAGTAAACAACCCAAATAAATAAGATGCATGTGACATCAGCTGTCTGCAACTCTTCCATGGGATACCGTGGGTAGCAAGATATGACATCAGATACCACAAACTCTAAAAGTGTCAGTCGCAACGTTGGCTTGATTTACATTGAAATGGCGACATCATTGTGGTTGGAAAATACTCTCTCACTTTCATTGTGTACAAGCACTGTTGAAGAAATACCAAGGGGAGTCGTGTCGTTTCAGTTTGAAGCGATGCAAACGTCAGGATTTGAAAACAACTTCTTACATACATTATTTTGACTTCTGCCTCCATCTATTTAGGTTCTTCACTGGCATGTCCACAGACTGTTTGCTTGCTTCCGCATAATCACTGATCCCTCTGCCTCTCCCTCTTAAAACAGCAAGAACGTCTGGACATAGAAGAGAAGTACACTAGTCTGCAGGAGGAGGCTCAAGGAAAGACCAAGAAGCTGAAGAAAGTATGGACCATGCTGATGGCTGCCAAATCAGAAGTAAGCAAAACATAAAAGAGTAACACTGAGAGAGATCATACATTCCCTGTCAGGGCCGCAGGGTGGTGTAGTGTGTAGAGACAATCATACAGCATGTAGGATCATTTGCCCCATCATTATGAAAGCCTGAATTCCTATAGAACATTTTATAATATACTTTTTCAATCAAGCTTAAACTGATAAGTTATGAAACGTGGTTAAAGTTAGTCTTAATTGATCAGGGAAAAGAAACAAATTGATCCACAGTGGTTGTGTTTTTTCTGTTAGATGGCAGATCTGCAGCAAGAGCATCACAGAGAGATTGAGGGCCTCCTGGAGAACATCCGCCAGCTGAGTCGAGAGCTGCGTCTCCAGATGCTCATCATAGACAACTTTATTCCCCAGGAATACCAGGTGTGTATGTTTGTGTTTGTGTACTTACATTTGTAGCGCTGGTTTTCAGTATTTTGCCTTTGCTTAATACCAGTCACTTCTATTGTTTCTTCACATCAGTACACACAAAGAAGAGGCATAAAATAAAAATCTGCCTTGGTCACTGACAGACTTTCACTTTATTTAGGTTGTGTTGGAACAGTTAATTTTCATCCATATAGCTGTTTTATCTATTCTGTGTATAATAACCTGACACAAGCAGAAAATCACCCAGTACAGTAGATGCATTGACAATCACTATAAATGAGTTGATGCATTATAAGATTTGTGTAGTAACATGTGCTTTGGTTTTTTTCTTCTATGTGAAGAACCTCATGGACCTGGCTTGTACAAAGCTCACAACCTCACAAACCTACCGAATCATGAACATGTAGCAGGCTGCACACATTGTTCAAACACAAGTGGACTTCCCTCCAGAGGCAGAGGAGGCACACAGTGACACAGAATATGCTTCAGTTAACAACATGTTTAGATTTTGCAGGGTTTAAATGTAAATAAGAAGAGCTCAAAATGCACACACAAACAAACTATAAAAAACAGCTCTACACAACAAACTCAATGCAAACTTTTCGCACAGCACCATTACATACAAAGTCTAGGGCTGCAACTAACGATTATTTTTATTGTCAATTATTTTCTCGATTCATCAATTAGTTGTTGGTCTATAAAATGTCAGAAAATGTTGATCAGTGTTATCCAAAGGCCAAGACAACATCCTCAAGTCTTGTTTTGTCCACAACTCAAAGATATTTAGTTTACGGTCATGGAGGCGTGAAGAAAGTAGAAAATATTCACATTTAAAAAGCTGGAATTCATTACTAAAATGACCCAAACCAATTAATTAATTTAAAAAGTAGTTGGCGATTAATTTAATAGTTCACTTTTATTTGATAAATCTTTGCTGCTCTAACAAAGTCAAAGCAACGACTTGAATTTATGCCGGGCAATGCGAATTACAGCACAGTGCAAGTTTACATTTTTTACCTTGGTCGCGAAATTGGCGTGCCGCTGTGACGCGAAAGCCTATCAGTGTTGAGATTATTCTGCACAGCATTGCCCTGATCAATCCGAACTCCATTCAGAAAACAAGCATTTCAAAAGCTGTCTGCTTCAACAGACCTGACAAAGCATGAATTCAGACTTTTTCCCAAGTAAGGCGAGGCAAAAGTGTGCTTTGCATTTGGTTTAAACACAACAGAAGAAGTGCATAAGCTGTTACTTTTCTTTGCCTTTAGGTTTCTCCACCTGCATAAACCTGCTGGTAGCTTAGCTAGTTTAGGGAGCTTTGCATCAGTAATAATGCCTGTCCTTGCTTCCAGTTTTTATATTTTGTCATGTTTCCTGTGTAGGAGATGATAGAGAATTACGTGCACTGGAATGAAGACATTGGAGAATGGCAGCTGGTGAGCTCACTTTGCTTATCTCAAGCACACACTGTGGTTTGCAGTTTGATCGACATCAATGTCGAGGTGCAAACTCTGTTTAGTTACGGAATACTTCTTAGTAATGTGTGTCTTTGTACTGTATCTTATAACTTTCAGAAATGTGTGGCATACACTGGCAACAATATGAGAAAACAGACCCCTGCTCCAGACAAAAAAGAAAAAGATGTGAGTTTTTTGTGATGTTTTTTTTGTTCCTTCATGTGATAGTTTTGTGTAATGAATAATGTTCCTGATATTTTCTCTCCTTGACAATGTATCGTTGACTTCTCTTGTCTTCTGTCCCTGCCTGCTGTAGCCATTTGAGGTGGATTTGTCCCATGTGTATCTGGCCTACACAGAGGAGAGCATGCGGCAGTCACTGATGAAACTAGAGAGACCCAGAACCTCAAAAAGTGGCAAGAGTGGCCGACCCAAGACGGGGCGAAGGTAATCTACTTCCTACACAGACCACAGACAGCCTGAAGCTTCACATCCTGTTGAGCATTATGGTTTCTTTTATCAGTCTTTTGCCTTTACATTTGTCATTTCTAGATTTGCACTTAAATGTACACTTAGCCGCATTTATGCATCTGCGTTTCTCATATTACAAATCTGATTGAATCTATCTTGGTTTCCCCGGGCTACATGCTAGATTGAGGTCAGCCCAGAGGGTGGTGGTTATACATCTGAAAAAATGCAAGAACAGCAACTTGTGCATCTTAGCAGTTAAGTTGCAACAATAACAGTTTAGTAAGCATCTTGTGAATGTCAAGTTCCACTGACCGTTCACCGGCAGTTAGTTAGTTACTGCTGCATTTACACCTTTTCAACATCAATTCCAATCCATATTTAATGCTTCTTGGTTTGCATTTTCACTCTGCCTTTCTCACATCAGATCTTGATCTGATAACCCTGATTCTGTGGTAATTTCTTCACACTCTTAGCTGGTACTCTGCAACTTGTTCGTAAAAGTTTAGCCCTTTTGTCATTTCAGCTGGTGGTTTAACACAGTTTTTCATCTGCACTTTAATGACACTACATCAATTCATGCATTCATGTATGCGCGTTCATGTGTACAGCCCACCCCTGGAAAATAGGACTTCCCCAAAGCCTCGGTGTTATTAAAACACTGTGAATTTACTATGCTTTGAACATTGACTGGCATCATTCTTTTGTCTTTCATCTGCACGTACATTTCAAAAGTGACAGATACAATTTCAGAGTGGCAGACAAAAGAAATACTTGCCTGCCACAAGGGCAGGCAGTGAAGAAAGTTCATTTCAGATCCTGCTCCTATGAGTAAAGAGAAAAGTTATTGGCTGTGGATGTTTGGCCACTCTGTAAAATTAGTCTATTTATAGAATGTCGATATGAAGCGTGAACATGATGGTATTTGCTGTTATCATGATATACTGTTATTCTGAGAAATGAGAACGCTGAAAGTTCTCTGAAGTTGATAAGACTTAATCTCCCCACAGGAAAAGATCTGCGAAGCCAGATGCTGTGATCGAATCCCTTCTGCAGTGAAGACAGCGCAGAGGCCAGCTTGGTTTCACTGCAACTTTCATGTTACTTTAGGAAACAAATTCATTAGTCGAGTCTGAAGAATTTATTGTTCAACATTATTTAAAAGATTAACTGAATACACTGTATAGCTGGTATGGTTTTAAATGTGAATGAGCTGCACCTATGATAGGATTAAGACCTCTTGGCCAAGGGGACCTGTTATTTGTATTATAGTGTACGACTTCTTTGTAGATGTCCAACATTTTAATGTCGCTTTGGAACGCATTTTGGTGGCAGCAGCTTCTGTTTGAACACGGCTCTTTTACCTTAGCACCTCTAGCATTAAGGAGGAATCAACCATAAACATATTTCACTTGCAAATTTATTGGTTTTTAAAATGAGCAACACTCTGAAATAAGATGTTGAAAATAGAATTGTGGACCTATAAACTGCATTCATATCCTCGAAATGTGTTGAGTGTATTGAACACACTAAGTATTTCGCGATGAACACCACTTTAGTTAAGTTGTAACTTATGTATTACTGATTTCCTGCTTTCATACTAAACAGCCCATGCTGATATGAATACATTATAATTGAATTCTAATTAAGGGTGTATTTTCACTTAAATTACAGGAAATGATTATACTCTGAGCACAAGTTGTAGCCTTAGTGTTATTAAATAAAAGAAATCATTAACATGAGAGAGGAAAAAAGATTTAAAAAAAACACTAATGTGGAGGGAACAAGTAGAGGGGGGTATGTAGTATCGAGTATGTAACTGAAAAGTGCATTTTATACTTTTTCTCCCTTATGAAGCATAGGGGCATGCATGCCAGCCAGCTCTTATGTTAGTGCCATTCGCTATTCTAAGCAAGTCTTTTTATTTGTCGTCAAATGTCCGAACCCTTTGTGTTACATTCATTTACACTATACATACTGTATGCCTTAGTTTAATGCACTAGTATGATGTTTTTGTGGGCGATGATTTCATTTTATGATATTCGGTAGTGGAGGCAAAAGTTTTATTTTGTATCATAATTTATGTCAAATGTTTACATCCACCAAACCCCTGGATATTCTATTTATTAAATTATTTTACACATTTTATCTCACATTTTTGTTGCTCTTTCTGTGTTTCATGTTTATTGGTCGGATTTAAATAAATAAATAAATAAAAAGGTTATGATGGTAAATAAGAGCCATAAAAATATACTTTTTAATTGCATTTCCTACTGTGGGAGAATCTGTAAACCCAGTAAGTAATTGGTGTCTTAAAAAGTAGAATCATGTTCAAAAGTGAAAAAATAGTCATGTTAAAACCTTCTTCAGTGTGAAACAGCTGTTACTGGTTGACTAGACCGTTTTACTTGAATGATGAGGATAGATCACTGATACCTAAAACAGAAGCAGGAACAATATTGACTCAGATGACAAACCAATGTGCCATAATAATTTATTGATGTATAAATACAAACACTACAAAAATAAGATATGTAGGAAAATAAATATTACTTTTGCAATAAATAGAAATAAGTTATGTATATTACATGTGTTAAATAATACATATGATCACTCCTAATAATTCAAACACATTTGATGCATTTCTGCAATGTACATCTCTTGATGTCGTCGAGAAAGCTTATGAGGTTTTTTCTTGAGGCGTTTGTGTGCAGGGTACAATCGTTATTCCCAGTCTGAAACAAAATCATGGTGACAATTTTAGTTTTAGGCGCACAAAGATCTGAACACACAAAGTGATAGAGAATATGTTTTACATTAAAGAGCATTTTCATTGTTAGAACAGATGCCTTTTAGAGTCACTGTAAGCAATTTGAAATTTCATGTATTCATTTTTGGTTTAGTTTAGGACTAATAAGCATGTTCAATAACATTGAATTCCTCTTTACCATATTGTTGTAAATATGCAATACACGGATGAGGTGTTTTGCAGCTGGTTGTAGATTGGCTGATAGACTGGTATGCTTCAGAACCTTCTCAGCCAAACAGAAGAACCCCTTCTGTGTAGAGAAAGGCACAATTATTAATGGTATTTAACAAGCTGAAGTTATGACTTAATCAGTTTAGAGAAACAGGCTTAACATCATCTTGAGAAGTTCACAAGCTGTACATCTACTATGTCAGACAAATTTAATGTACAATAATAACAATAATCAGAAAAAGATGTCCAACATACCACACATGTTGAGCTACTATCTGATATCTTTTCCACCATTGGGAGTTTTGTTCCATTTTCATTCTGACAAGATAAGAAATATAAGTCAGTATATCAAAGAATAAACAAACAAACAAACCACAAGTATTTTTGTGGTTTTCTTACCGATTCCTCGGCCAGTTTCTCCAGGGTCGAGGCACGTTCACAAATATCATCTAGTAGCACTTTTGTCTTTTCCAGTAAGGGGTGTTGGGATGCTACGTTGACCATCACGAACATCATCATCAGTGTAAGAATTTTAAAGTTCTTCATGTCGTTAAAAGAGACCGCGAACGAGCACTGTCAGGTTGAGCAGAATAGCTGAATAACCTACATATGCTACTGTTGCTACTTATACTTGTCATCATGCTGACACTCTAACACTCTGAGACCACAGTATACAAACACGTCAGAGGAGGAAGACACCAAATAAGGTTCCATGTGTATCAGTTTTACTATCAAATTTCCACTAGGTGCACAGAGTTATCTATGACTAAACAATTACCTGCTAATCCTTTATCAGCAAAGCTCTCGCCATTTGCTGGTCATCACCTTGTGTTAACATCCTACGAAGGTTGTCCTAATGTGTAAGGAAAATGGCACAGAACATCTAACCAAATCTGACCAAATACTATTATTTCAGCTGTTATATTCAAGTTTAATCAAGTCTATTTTATAATGGCTGTGTCCTTACAGCTGAATTGAACAGCCTGCTGTGAAACAGAGATGTTACTCTGGACATTTCTTGACTTGTTGCCTCAGAAAAGCACAGGTGGAAATGATGATTAAAGTTTCTCATTACTTTGAGATTCTTAGTCAATATTCTGAGATACTAAGTCTATATTTAGATACTAAGTCAAAATTTTAAGATACTAAGTCAATATTTTAAAGTTTGTCATTACTTTATGATTCTTAGTCAATGTTCTGTGATACTAAGTCAATATATTGAGATTCTATGTCAATATTTTGAGATATTAAGTCAATATTTTAAGATACTAAATCAATATTTTAAAGTTTCTCATTACTTTGAGATTCTTAGTCAATATTCCGGGATACTAAGTCAATATATTGAGATACAAAGTCAATATTTTGAGATAAAGTGTGTGACAGTGAGCTTGCAGGCAGCCATTATCATTAATATTTTTAGAAAAACCTGTGCTTTTTCTGTTCCAACATGTCAAAATGACTGTGGTGAGTAGGCACAAGGAAATAGTTTGAGTCAAGCTTTTAGTATTTTCCCACACATCAGGAAGAGGAAAATGTGAATGACAGTTATCCTGCCAGCTTCCGTTTCCTTTTTACTCTGGGTAACAAGACCCCAAAAACAGCTGTTTAAGTTACGCCTGCTCATCTGTCATTCTTAAAATACAGAAGAATTGTGTTATTATTGAAATAAAACAAATGAAACAGTAAGGTAACAAAAAAAGACGATTACTTTATCAAGATAATATTACATAAAATAATTTAAGTAAACTATTACAGGTGATGGCTGCCAGCATCATACCAATACTTTTTAAAGACAGACCAGTTGAAGAGTAGTTAATTGAAATTGCAATATATTTAGTTAACTGTCTGATAAAACTGGTCATTAGACAAATCAGCTCAGTTTGAACACTAATTGTTAATAAGATAAGATTGCAGAGTAGGAAAGTGACTGGAAGTTTTAGCTGAACTTGAGTTCATATATCTTTGAATACTAACACATTCACATCTCCACATCTCTGCATACACTGACAACCTTTGAAGAAGAGCTCCACCTTTAGGTGATATTTGTAACTTATTCACAACTTTCACAGTGCAGTTTATCTATGCTCCAAATAATTATGTTCTTTGCAATTAGAAAGTTGTAATGGTAAACTTTAGAATACAAATGTTCATAAAAATGTATAAACTAATGAAATACAAAAATAAAATAAACAAGTTGAACCGGTTCCCAAACTTTTTGGCTTGTGACTCCTTACGAAAAAGCTGTGTTTGGTTGAGGCCATTTGTCATGTCCACCACGAGTTGTTAGCAGTTCCACTAAAAGAGACATTTCCCCTCTAAACTCATTGGGTCAATAAAAAAAACAAAACTGTTCAAGGCACTCTGAAATGTAGTGGAGTATAAAGTAGCAGAAAACGGAAATACTCAAGTAAAGTGAAAGTAGCCTATCTCAAAATTATACTTCAGTACAGTATTTGAGTAAATGTACTACTTTCCACCACTGCTGTTTACACACTGATACATAAGTATTAACAATCTAATAATTACTATCAGTCATAGGGCCATTTTTCTGCATAATGAGTACTTTTACTTTTGATACTTTAATACTGGATGACTTGTCCTTCCACTTCCTGGGCTCCATCATCTCCCAGCACCTCAAGTGGGAGCTAAACATCAGCTCTCTCATCAAAAAGGCACAACAGCGGTTCTTCAGATGTTCTTCCTGTGGCAGCTGCAGAAGGTCATCCTACCAAAGACCATGATGGTGCACTTCTACACTGCCATCATCGAGTCCATTCTCACCTCCTCCTCCATCACCATCTGGTACGCTGCTGCCCCTGACAAGGACAAGGGCAGACTGCAGCATATCATTCGCTCCGCTGACAAGGTGATTGGCTGCAATCTGCCGGCCCTTCAGGACCTTGAGAGGAAAGATTGTGGCCGCCCCCTCCCACCCTGGACACACTTTTTGAAATAACTTTTCCCCTCTGGCAAGAGGGACCATAACTTCATGTCACAAAAACACTTTCTTGCCGACTGCAGTGAGCCCCATCAATAAGGCCCGGGACCCCTGATGACACGGACAATAACGCACATCGATATCCCTGACCATTGCGTATTATATATATATATATATATATATATATATATATATATATATATATATATATATATATATATATATATATATATACTGTGAACTTTTGCACATCAGCAATATTTTTGCACACCCTGCACAAAACAGTACAGCCTTCTTTTCCTTTCTAAAACAGCTGTTATTGTGTCTTTTAGATATTTTATATTGTAATATTTTTATTCTATAGGCCTATTTATGTTCTGCTTTGCTTCATTGATTATTTCCTTTTTAATATGTTTATTGTATGCACAAACACACCAAGGGAAATTCCTTGCAAGTGAAAACTTACTTTGGCAATAAATCTGATTTTTAAATTAATTAATTATTTTTTCTTTACAATGGTGTGTTCGTACTTTAAATTATTTGAACACTTCTTCCACCACTAATTATTAATGTTTTTTTTTCTTCTTATATATATATATATATATATATATATATATATATATATATATATATATATATATATATATATATATATATATATATATATTTTTTTTTTATAAATCTATCAATATTGCTACATCACGTTGAGAAAGTTTACTGAAGCTGCGACTGCCCAACTATACTTTAAGAAACAGAGACATTTTGTTTAGATAATGTTTTAGAGCTTGGATGAGAGAAGCTAAACAGCGCGCCTTTCTGTATCAACGAATGAATTGGAAATACACATGGATGTATTTAGAGAACTACAGTCATGGATGTATTAAGAGCCAGCAGTCACTTCCTAGAGAGAAAATCATTCCCTCCTCGGCTTAACGAATCAATAAGCTCCGCTGAGCCTGGGCCACTCAGAGCGGGAGAGCGCCTGAGACGGTCAGCCAATGGGAAAGCTCACAGGATTTAGGCTAGATGCGCCATTTTGCTGCGTCCACAGCCATCCGGCAAGATGGTCCCCTTGCTTTGTCTCCCCTGACCGGAGTTGTTTCTGTATTCTGAGGCTATACTTGTTTCCCCGCCATCGAAAATCTGCAATTGGATTGAACAGGGTAACCTGTAACAAAAACGGAACGTGTCTCTGTCTGTCAAGAAATGACGACGATGCAAAGCAGGTAGGAACACTGTTTAGCTTGTTTGTTAAGACAAGTCAATTCTGCAATGATTACTGTAACGGCGAGCCGGGCCAAAATTGCCTATTGCTAACGTTAGTTAGCAAGCTAGGCTAGCTGAGTTATAGCTATCAGCTGCGCAGCCGGCAATGTTGAAATGTGTACACACGCAGATTCAGATGTGCATATGCGTTATACAGAATGTTTATCAAAGTAATTCAAATTTAAAAAGCGCTTGTTTGTAAAAGTGCAATATTATTTTACTTGGTTTGTATTGTAGCTAACTAAACGTTACAATGCTACTTTGGATGCTACTAGGTAACGTTAGTGCCAGGATGCGGTTAGCGCCCTGGTTCGTGCCATGGTGTCGTCAGAAGGAGGGAAGGCCTCCTGCGCGTGCATTTTTCGGTGCATGCCCATGCATTGGACCTTTTATGCACTGCCGAGATTGCAACGTGCCAGGGCAACTTGGGGCAGTGAAAATAAGTAGTTCTGCATTAACGGCGACGGCTAAACCTGCTATTGTTAGCGAGCCTAAATTGGCATCCGTGATAGTAAGTAGTTCCTGTGTTGTCAAAACATGGAATGGCTGCGTTGAGATAGAATCATCACAGACCTAACAATGCAGGAGCGTACGCTGCTTGGTACGCGAGTTGGCTCCTTTTTCTGACAGTATTTTGGATACATTTTAGGCCTAGGTGCTGCTGAAAGTACTGAGCGATAGCTCAACACAGCTCGTAGCGATCTAATCAGCACATTATGATGACGCAAAAACGGCACAATAAACAGTGGTGCCTCTGTCTCCAATACACCAATACACGTAAAATAACGTAGGTAGCGCCCAGATTTATGAATATATAATCACACAAATGCTCCATTAAGTTAAACCTTAGCCCATATAATAGTATATAATAATGTTATTACTTATTTACTGTAGTCAGTGAAGTTGTTGTCCCCCCCCCCCCCCCCCCCCCCCCCTCTCTTATAGACTTAAAACAACAGCCAAACATCGTCTGAAACCTTGCATGGAGAAAACCCTAAGGAATATAATTATGTGTAACGTTAATTGTAATTGTAGTTACTTATCTTTCTTGAACATATTATATGAATATGTTCACATATGTTTTGTCAATGCAATTGTCTTGTATAATGAAAATATAAAAATAGTTAGGCCTATGTGAATTTGAAAATGTTAGTGAGAAGATGAAATTGGTGGATCCTCTGCTGTTTATTTCCGGTTACGTTTTTCTGGCCAGTTCGGTGCTTTACTGTATTAAGTATTTTTTTCGGCTGAATGACGATACACCATATATCTGGGTATTTTCCACAAAGTGGGCTTAATGTTCAGCTGTCAAAGCCGCATGTCACAAGCATTTTTTTTTTTTTTACTGTGATCTAAATAAAATGCAAAGACAGGGTTTCCTTTCCTGTTTGAAAATATACAGCTGCAACAGATGTAAATGAAAAATGTATCTAAAATAAACAGCCTATATTAAATAAAAAAATTCTGCTCCTTCAGTTGTTTTCAACAACAATAACTGATTAAAAGTAGAAGGAGTGAGCGTGTGATGGACTGAAGTGTATGCTACAAAAACTTTCTTTGATTATGAAGCTGATTGTTACTGTACAATTCTCTGGTTTGTCAGTGAAGTGTATGAACTACACAGCAGACTGGATTCTCTACTCAGAGTGAAGGCCGACTCATCGTGAACAGGTCTAGTGCGGGTTGAATTCACATTGGCAGGTCACCTGCGTTATATACGTCCCGTGTATGAAAGGTCTGTATCGTCACTAGGGCTGGTCAAAATATCAATATCATGATAGAAGACTAAAGATTAATCAAAAACATAATTGATTGAATATCCGTCTCACTCGCTCTACTCATAGAACTGAAGTTAAGGTTGTAACAGTAACTACTGTTCTTCTGTGTTTTTCGACGTGTTTTTTGCCTCTGCGGCCGCCACAACAGAGCATTACCAGCAGAAACACTGGTACAGTTACAGAGTATCCTCTCCTCCATAACAAAATAAACAGCTGTGCAAAAAACAATTTAAACTGTAGGAAAATGTGGCGCGGTGTCTTCCAGCATGTTGCAGAATTTCAAAATTGTAGGCCTTAAAAAGTCTTAAATTAGTAAAGTATTGTGTTCTAGGTCTTAAATAATTTCAATTAAATTTTTCTACGTCCATGTAACGCTACCTCTAATGCTCATTGACATTTTTTTCCCCCCCGTGGTGTTATAGTTCTTTCTTTCGATAGTCCAAATATAATTTTCTGTATATGTATAGATTATTATTACTCCTTGTCGCTTTTTATTCAATTTGAATACATTTATTCCCTTTGCAAGTACTTTTGCGACTCTGCATTTCATTGTACTTTAATGTTGTGATATTGGTCTTAAATTTAATTCATAAATGTCTTAAAAAGTCTTAAATTTGACTTGTTGAAACCTGCAGAAACCCTGTGCAGGAGAGCGAGCGAGTGGGGGCGGGGTTGCGTGGAGAGTGTGAGAGGAGAGATGCAAACACAAGCATGGCTTTACAGAAGCTATGTCGATATAAACTGTGTTGTCTTATTCCATATGTCGTTTGAAAATATATTGATATACCTTTTTAAAAAAATCAATATACCAACCAGCCCTAATTCAGATATAACATTGTACAGCATCTTAATTTACCAGTGTGTTCATAGGCAAACAAATCTTCCTATGTCTCTCCAGGTAAAATGAGTCTGGCTTCTTCTGAATCACACCTAGACCAAATGTCAGAAAAAGCAGAGGAGGTAAGTACGCAGCCTCTTGGGCAGTCAAAAAAATGTGTTTTGACCTATGTTTATGATACTGAAATTCTTCAATTGTCAAGCTATTCAAAGTTTGTATTCTTGTCAGCCTGGTAGCTCAACAGAAACTATGAAGCCTTCCTCTTCTCGCAACAAGAGGTGAGGAACAATTTTTTATGATGTGGCTGTTATTGTTTTGTTTGCAGTTCCATGTTTTCAAAAGAGTTCTCACAGACACAGGTTGAAATATTATAGCTATGTGCTAACTCATTTTAGGAAGCCTGCCACTGTAGCTAAGCACACTGAACTGAATGAATCGGATGCCTCAGTCGAGAGTGAAAATGAAGGGGCCACTTCTGACAACCCTTCAGACAACAACACAAGCAGTGTATCTAAAGGTGTGAACTATGTACTTGTTGGTCTTGATCAAGATATAGTTGATGCTGAATAGGATGCAGGTTTGGGACTTTTTTTGTTTTTCCCCCTCTGAATAGGCACTTTAGTGATGAGGCCATCTGGGAATGAAAATAAAGGCGCCATGAAGCTGAGAGTGGATTTTAAACAGAAACATACAGGTAACTTAATTGTATTATTTGGTATTTTGGGTATGTTGAAGGCTGTGTTGGTAAGGTTATGAAGCTAGCGGGATTAAAAGTAGCATCTCCTCTGGGCTCAGTCTAACCCCTCCCCCTGTCCTCAGCGCTCCCCCCACACACAGACGTGCACAAGCACCACTTCAAAGCGAGGTGCCGCTCTGCTTCTGTTTCAGAGCAGAGTGGAGAAAGGACTGCATTTTCACTGATCAAAACGCCTTTATTTTACATACAACTACACAGTTCTATTGTCTATCAACTATTTATTCCCAGGAGGAATTTACTGTACAAAGTACCCTTATCTATTTTTCATATAAACAATAATAAATATCATATAGGAATCAAAAGTTTGTAAAGGGCTCCAGTGTTAGCAGACAGGTCTGGCTCTGCATGTGGCAGTATCATCAGCTGTGGCAAACTACTCTGGCAGTGATTGTCCTTGAGAGAGAATATAGAAAGACGCCCACAATGAACAACAGTACCGTTACATTTCTCTGGCGCAGATATTTAGTACCAATATCATTGATAACTCATTGTGTATATATTGCCCATCAAAGAAAACAATTCACTTCTGCATCAAGCTATAGGCCTAATGTTACTCACTGGTCAGTAGAGCTGGGCGATATGGAGAAAATCAAATATCACAATATTTTTTTACCAAATACCTCGATATTGATACCGCAACAATATTGTAGTAAATGTGTAGTGGTGCTTTCACAACATATTTACACAATGAGATTTTTGATAAATAATCATCAGTAATGTGGATATAATGACTAAGTATGTAAAGGAAAATAATAGAACAGTTAACAACAGTCTGGTAAGTTCAGAAAATGACATCACTTTACTGTAATGCAGCCTTTAAAACCAGGAAAAGACAACACTTACGCCATATTACGATATCCAAAATCTAAGACGATATCTAGTTTAGATATAATATCGATATTTTGCCCAGGTCTACCGGTCAGACGGACGTGAGACAATAGTTGACAGTGCAGGAAGAGGTGATCTCATCAATCCGTGTTTCCACGGTGTCGACGTCAAGTGATCTTTGTCAGAGCTACAAAATAATAATTACAAAAAGAAAAATGACCCTGCATCAGCACATTTGTGAAAAGCCAATATGTAAATGACACATGTTCAGACCCTGGCGACCATATAACATTACACAAATTAGTGTTTTGTTAGATAAGAATATGTAAACAAAATTTTAGCTAGTGTAGCTTACTAGTAGCCTAGATCGACAGGGAAGCTAACTTTAGCAATCGGCTACTATGACTAACGCAACATAAATAGCTAACGTCGTTGGCTAGAAATTTCCTGAAAACAACAAATCACCCCTCCCAATAAAAATGTGTGTTTTTGGGGACAGATTATACCTCCCTCTTTAGACTACCAACTTGCCTAACAAAACAAAAACATAACGTACCTGTCTAACAGAATGACAGCAACCAAGGCTTCACTTTCCCTTGCAGCTCCCTCAGCTTTGCTGAATAACTATGTCAATGTTTACTCTAGTTTGTCTTCTGTATCTGCGGCCCCTTTTAGTCTCCTCTTTTTCAGCTTCAGCCTCTTTTCTTTGCCTTTTTAGCAGGGCAGGTGGTTGCAAGTAAGCGAGGCAGCAGCAACTTTTGCTGAGTTTTCTCAGTGGGTGGGTTTTCTCTCATTCTGCAGTAGACTTGCAGTAACTCTGGTGACATTGACGCGCACTGAGCTCTGGCTCGTTCACAGGAGGGGTAGAGTACGCGCAGCGGGGCAAGAAGGCATTTCATTTGTTCTTAAACCAATCAAACCGAGCGGGCCGTTCGGTTTGATTGGTCAAAGTTTTTACAGGATTACAGCAGCTACAGATGATGGATCTTTTTCACTCCTTTTCCAGAGCCCATAAGCTATTTACAGCTGTCGGGGTGTAAAGACCATTTCAAAAAATATATTAAAAAGTGAATATTGGGGGAAAAAAAATTCTAACCCTACCTTTTAATGTTAACAAGAGAACATGCATGGGGTGTTTTTGATACTCTGAAAGTATCATTTAATGAGAGAAAAAAGTGAATGGATGAAAGTGACAAATAATAATTTCTTTTCTCTTTATCACAGATGATACCCTGCAGAAGAAAGTAAGCTGCACTGCCTGTGGAAAACAAGTAAACCAGTTTCAGCGGAACTCTGTGTATGAACATCCTGCACTCAAAGTACTTATCTGCAAGGTAGGAGAGTTCAAAAATACATTTCACATTTTTTCATTCATTTATATGGAAGTTCCACACTGATATTTTTCAGTCTTTCTATTATTGATGTTTGATCACATTATTTCCTATTCCTCAAGTCATGCTACAAGTATTACACAAGTGATGACATCAATAGAGACTCTGATGGGATGGATGAGCAGTGCAGGTAAGGCAGTTTACACAAGAACAACAAAACATGTATTTGTCAAATGAAGAAAATGCACAATTAGGAATGCTAATTTACAGTTATTTTTCTGACCGATAGCCGACCCTCGTTAACTGATCATTAACCATTAAACGACAAGCAGGCAACGGGGTCCCAGTTCACCCGTCCGGGAGACTCAGACATACTTTCCGCGTTCAGTGGACAGCTGAAGACTTGTACTGGTCGTGCAGCCACGATGTTCCGTGCATTGTCATGGACACGTGCAGCCACTTTCCTGGAACTGCTTGGGTGACCGACAAAAGTCCACAGTAGTCCGTGGCGTGTATATCTGAGCCTGTCTCCACCGCATCCACCTGTGATGCTGGCAGCTGTGTGTCTGCCAGACATGCTCTTTGTGCAGGATAAAAGCGATCTGAGCGGGCCGTTCCATTGTTTTCCTATGGGTAGAGTTGTTCCGCCCAACTAGGCACAGCGCTACCCCTGGCGTCGCGCACCGCTCGGATTTGTTAAAAAAATGTTCTACTTTGACCTAGTTGCTGCTGACCTTTTTTAATTAAATTAAATTTTATTTATAGTATCAAATCATAACAAGAGTTATCTCGAGACACTTTACAGATAGAGTAGGTCTAGACCACACTCTACAATTTACAAAGACCCAACAATTACAGTAATTCCCCCAAGAGCAAGCATTAGCAGTGGCTAATGCGACAGTGGCGAGGAAAAACTCCCTTTTAGGAAGAAACCTCGGACAGACCCAGGCTCTTGGTATGCAGTGTCTGACGATGCCGGTTGGGGGTGTGATGAACAGTAGCAATAGTAGTCACAAATATAATGGAACAGTGACTGCAAATGGTAGTCGTAGTAGTTCATGTCATAACAGGGCACTGAAGGGCGTTACAGGATGTAGCGTGGCACAGCATAGCATGGGTGGACATAGCAAGACGTAGACACTTGGCAGGACGCAGCCAGACGTAGCCGGACACTGCAGAGCATCGCCGGACACTGCAGGGCATTGCAGAGCGTTGGACCACAGTGACAGCTCCAACCAAGATCGTGGTGCCACCCTAATACAAGGGAATATTCTGGGCGGGAAAAGAAACATAAGGACTCCGGGGAGTAAATTCCCCACAGCTAGGTTAGTAACAAGCATTTCTGGGGCAAGGATGCACACAAATGGAAACAAATGGAAAGAGAGAGGAGAGAGCAGCTCAGTGTGTCACAGGAAGGAAGGAACTTTCCCCGTAGTCTAGAACTATAATAGCATAACTAAGAGAGGCAGGTTAAGGTTCTCTACTTTTAGAGACTCTAGGAACCACGAGAAGCTCTGAATTCTGGGAGCGTAGTGCTCTAGTGGGACAATAAGGTACTAAGATATCATCATCAAGATATGTAGGTGCTTGACCGTTTTAAGGCGAAACGTTCATGCGCTAAAATAAATACGGTAAAGCCAGAGTCGGTCATGGAGATGATTTTCCTCTGCTGGTGGGGCGTTCTTCTTCTTCTCCAGCTTTTAGTGGCAGACTAGAACACTATCAGGTCCGGTAGAATTGCGTCCCCCGGTACCTACGGTAGAGCTGAAAATCTTTGCCCGAACCCGACGGGACCCGACGGGTTTGGTCGGGTTCGGTCTTCATTTCTATCATGTTACACGGGCTCGGGCCGGGCTCGAGCTTGCGCTCCGAGTTGCGCAGTAAACGAGCGGTCAGGTGAAGCATTTCGATTAGCGTGAAAATGGATGCTGAGGAGGTGAAACAGAGGCTGGCTTCTGGAGGGCTTATTTTATTTCTTTGTTCCAACTTCCATGTGGCCTATAGCCTCCGTTAGTCATGAATAAATTATGTTAAAAAATGTATAAATTACTCATTCTTGACGGAAGACAAAAGAGCTGTGTGCGTGTGGCGCAGTCTCTTTTTTTCTTTCTCTCTCTTTTCCGCCGAGTGGTGCGTGTGCCCGCTCGCGGCGTGAAGAGCGTGTCCGCGCTATTTTCCGACATGCACTCTAATCACTGCTGATAGACGGCCTTTTGTACAGTCGGGCTGTAAACGGGTTTGGGCTTTTAAAAATCTGTTAATCAAAATGTACTTGTCGGGCTCGGGCCGAATTCTGTCGGGCTCGGGCCTTGTCGGGCCAAACTTTTAAGGCCCGATTACAGCTCTAACCTATGGTACTGTAGAAAAGGGAGTACCTTGGACTTATCCAAACCTATTAAATTAGAAAGAGGAACCCGTCAGGGCTGTGGAGCATCGGCACTACTTTTCTCTTTATTTATTGAGCCCTTAGCTCAGTGGATTAGGCAGAGCACAGAAATTCAAGGGGTCACTTTAAAATCTGGGGAACAAAGATTAGCTCTATTTGCTGATGACATATTAATATTTTTGACGGACCCCACTCAGTCACTTCCTAAATTAATGAAAATGCTGGAGGAATATGGCTCTTTTTCGGGCTATAAAATCAATATTACTAAAACTCAGGTTCTAAGGCTGAATTACAATCCGCCTATAAAGATCAAAAACACATATAAATGGAAATGGGAATCGGATAGCATTAAATATTTGGGAGCTGTTCTGACAGAAGATCCGTCTGGAATGTTCGATGCTAATTATGGGCCTTTAATCTCAAAAATAAGATCAGATTTACAAAGGTGGAACAATATCCCATTTTTGAGTTTACACGCTAGGGTGGATTCAATTGATGGAAGATTTAAAGGTTTGTTCTCAAAAGGAATTACAACCTATTACTCTTTTATGCACAAGGGAGCATTTATGAGTTTCGAATTCTTACAGAACAAATATGGTTTAGGTCAAGACGATTTCTATAGATATTTACAGGTTAGGCATTGTTTTGATCAAAATATAAAAATAACACTGGAAAAGTGCAACGTGGGGTTCCTACAGACTTTCTTAGCATTAATTACATCATTTTCTCTAAAAAAATTAGTTTCTAAGTTATACAAAGCCATTCAGAAAGGCAAAAGACCTAACACAGAGTACATTAAGAGGAGATGGGAAATGGAAGGTAATTTACAAATTTCAAATGAAAGTTGGGTGAATATATGTAGAGTACAATGGAGTACTACTGGCTCAAACACCTAGCGAGAGTTTGTTGGAAGAATATAATCAGGTTTTTTATCACACCTATTCAAAAGAGACACGAGGGTAGTGGAGACTCATGCTGGAGGCTCTGTGGGTTCTCAGGAGCCAATCATTTCCACATTTTCTGGGACTGCCCATTGCTAAGCCCTTATTGGTCACAAATATGTGAACATATTAATCATACATTTGGTAGTTTCAATTTTCAAAAATGTGTATTTGGGCAACTTGGATGTTAATAACTGGAGAAATAAGGACAAGAGGTTGCTTTGGACATTACTGGCAGCGAGTAAGAAAACCATAACCAGGAAATGGTTAAATCCGGACCTTCCGACCATCGAAGAGTGGATCAACATAATCCAAGAAATCTACATTATGGAAAAACTTTAATTTACTCTCAGGACTCAGAGACGTGTTTTACAAAATCTGGACAAAGTGGTCTGAGTATGTCAAGCCCATAAGGTCAGACTTTGTATGAGTGTTATAGTTTTAGGTGAAAGAAAACCATTTCTGTACGGTTGCTCTTCCCATAACTGTTCATATTAAAAGATGTTAAAAAGAAAAAAAAAAAGAAAAGGGAGTACCTTCACGTTTTCAGAATGTTGGACTTGGTACCAAAGTACTGGGGTCTCGTAACATCCCTACGCGGAATTCAAACGAAAGCCTTTTTTTTTTTTTTGTGTGTATGCCATAGTTAACTTATCTGAATTCCTCTTTGAGAGCAACATATAAATTAAATATTGGAAAAGTGTTTCTGACCCTATTGTTCTTTTGTTTCTTTCAAGTCGATCTTTGATAGATTTTAAAGTTTTTAGACATATAAAGACTCAGTCCTATTAGGAAAAGTATTAGGAATGCCACAGTCAGGAAATACACCGATGTTGTGCTGCCCGCTTCCTCCTCGATGCCCATGTTAACCATAGACTGTATATAGATCTGACTCCTGCTACTCGCTGCGACACGGCTGCTGAGCGGAGCAGAAACTTTTACTGGGCCACTGATGAGCAGAAATAAACTTAATGGGTTTTCTTTCTATAGAAACTGCACAACAACGGTGGGGGCGGTGGGCAAGAAATGTCATCGGTGTATACCCGACCAGCGTGTAACACAGACTACCGCGGCAAGCCTTTAGCCAAGTGCCAATCATTTTGGAAACATTAGTATAAGAGAAGAACTTATTTGCTTTATGCCCTAAATCTCAGTTGAACCTTTCCTCCCCAGGTGGTGTGCTGAAGGGGGCAAGCTCATCTGCTGCGACTACTGCAACAACGCCTTCTGCAAGAAGTGCATCCTGCGCAACCTGGGCAGAAAGGAGCTTTCAGTCATTACTGATGAAAACTCAAAGTGGCACTGCTATGTCTGCAGGTCAGAGCCCCTCCAGGATCTGGTCTCCAAATGCCACCGCATCATGGAAAAACAAGAACTCAAGCAACGAAAACCGGAAAAAAACGAGGAACGTGAAAGCAAGAGACACAAGAACAAAACGGTCAAAGACCACAAAGCAGTTGTCAATGGGAAAGAACATACCGAAGGTTCAGGGACCATGACATTCTCTTACAAAAAACTGCAGGTACCCAAGGAACTTATAAAGAAAGCAAAAAAGCTTGTTGAAACAACAACTGGTCTGAACAATACATTCATCCAGTTCATCCAGCAGGCAGCCGAGGAGCAGGGAGATAAGTCTATCAGGTACCGGCATTTAAAAGCCTTCAAGGCTGTGCTTGCTGATTTGAAGAAAGCCCACAGTGCTTTGGAGGAGGCGTTGGGACCTGAATTTAAAAACATGGAGTTGCAGAATGGTAACGAAGGGCAACATATTGTGAGAAAGAGCATAAATATTGTAGCCCATGAGGAAAACGACCACATGGATAATGTGGCGGATGCAGAGGATGCCGACACAGAAGAGAATGTTGACGCAGAACAGGAGGCTGATATAACAGAGGAGGCTGACGTAGACGAGGAGGCTGACATAAAAGAGGAAGCTGACGTAGAAGAGGAGGCTGACGTAGAAGAGGAGGCTGACGCAGCAGACGAGTCGGACAAGGAGCCGCTTAATGAGCAGGAGGTGAACAATGATCAAGTGTCAGGTGAGACTGAAATGAAAGACAACCAAACAAAAACTGATTCACCCAAAAAGACAATCAAAACGGAAGAATGTGATGATGGGCTTGCGTCAGCTGGTGAAATGTCCCTAGATCAAGACATTATGTCTGTGCCTCCTTCGGTTCCTGAAGAACTTTTTCAGATGGTGGAGAGTCTTGCGGATTCCACCATGCTTTCACAGACTGACACCAATTTGGTTACAGGCGCTGATACAAAGTCAAATGGAAACTCAACAGCCTCTCAACCCACCCAGCCCAAGGTGAAGAACCTCATAGTCAAACTGACTCCTGTACCAGTCGTGACGACACGTGGGTCCAGGTCCTCTAGGTCCAAAAACAAAGAAAAAGACGGAGAGATGCAAAAAAATTGTGAAGAAAAATGTGAGAAGGGGAAAGACGATGCTTCTGATGCAGTAGATGGGACACACAGCCCACCACCAAGCCGACGCTCTAGTAGACTGAAGACCACTCCCTTGAGAAAGCAGGCTGAGAAAAAGGGCAAGGAAGACTCCTCGGAGTCAGAGTCCGAGGAAGATAAGGTCAGGGCCAAATCTTCCAAGAAATCCAGTTATGCCAAAAAAGAGGATGGGGAGGAGGCCAAAGATTCAGAGAAAAAGACGGTGGATTCTGACTCGGACGAAGTTCCTAACATACTGCTGGAGAAAGCTGCAGCAGGCCACAGCACAGATGAGGAACAGGGGACCACAAGTGCTAAAAAGTGTTTATTCAAACTAAACAACACATCCACAAAGGATACAGACAAAGCGTCCAAACGCAAAAGGAAATCTGAAAGCTCTGATTCAGACTTGGAGAACAAAAGTAAAAAGACGTCCAAGAAGAAGAAGAAGAAGAAACAGAATGGCTCAGACTCCACCAACTCCGACTCTGACCAGGAGAAGGAGACAAAGAGTAAAGCGGCCACAGCGAAGAGGAGATCTAGCCGTGTGAAGAAACAAGATGAAGCAAAAGAGGAAGACAGAAACTCACCTGAGAGAAAAGCAACCAGGGGGAGAAGGTCTTATGAAAACAAGCGCAAGGGAAGGAGCCCCAAAGCCGCCTCCAAGCTGCAGTCATCCTCCAGTGAGGATGAGGAGGAGCAGCCGGCTGAAGGTGACTCCGGAGAGGACAGCGACGAGCAAAAGATCAAACCCATTGTGGATGATAATGTGGTCGGAGGAAGTGGACCTTTCCATCAATCCTCAGGTAATTTGGTCTAGAAGAGAAGTGGTGCTCAGATCAGTGTCCATGAGTTATAAGAAAAGGCTCAACATGTTGGGAACTACGTTTAATCGCTTTCTTGCTGAGTTATGTTATTAGATTGATACCACTCATGTTATATAAAATAAAAAATATATGAAGCTGGAGCCGGCAGGCGCTTAGCTTAGCATAAAGCTAGCCTGGCTTTGTCCAAATGTAACAAAATATGCCTACCAGCACCTCTAATGAACTAGGGGTGGGGGGAAAATATCAATACAGCATAGTATCGCAATATTTTTCGTGGCAATACTGTATCGATACACATACACCAAGTGTCATTCTTTTATTATATACACTACCGGTCAAAAGTTTGGGGTCACTTAGAAATTTCTGTTCCACTCCATTACAGACTATACCAGCTGAGATCAGTTGCATTGTTTTTTTTAATCAGGGCAGCAGTTTTCAGATTACATTACGTTCTTACATAATTGCAAAAAGGGTTCTCGACTGTTGTTTGAAGAAGTGGCTGATCTTTAATGCAATATCTACATTGCCCATTATCAGCAACCATCCATCCAATGTTCCAAAGGCACATTCTGTTTACTAATCTGATATCATTTTAAAAGGCTAACTGAGAAAACATTGGAGAACCCTTTTGCAATTATGTAAGCACATAATGTAATCTGAAAACTGCTGCCCTGGTTAAAAAAACAATGCAACTGATCTCAGCTGGTATTCTGTCTATAATGGAGTGGAATGGAAATTTCTAAGTGACCCCAAACTTTTGACTGATAGTGTATGTGTTCGTCAGTTTGTCTGCTTGACAATCCCATTTTGCAGCAATAAAATTGAAGTGAGATTAACCAACGGAGAAATTTATATTTTTAGATAAAACAGATGTTGACAAAGTTCCCTTTTGGGGACATAATTTGAAATTGGGAAAAATTTGAAGTTGGAAAAAAGGTAATAAATTGCAATATATCGCAGAATATTGCAATATGTTTAAAATCGCAATAATATCGTATCGTGATGATATTGTATTGTGAGGCCTCTGGTGAGTCCCACCCCTATAATGAACATGTTCTGTCATTTGCTGAACACATTTTGCAAAATGTCAAATTATTCCTTCAATGACTTATGTGCTCTTCCATTAACAGCGTGTGCTATTGTGTTGTGTAGGAGATGAAGAGGGCGATAAAGAAAAAGTATCTCAGGTTTGTGAAGATGATGACGATGATGATCCTGAAAACAGGTACAAAACAACAAGATATCAAGAGTTATGTCTACAGCATTCAAGGTCCACAACGAAAGCAGTTTCTTTACTGTACGTTTACTTGTTTTTAGAGCAAATGTAAAGATTTGAATTGTCCATCAGGTAGAGCTGTTTAACTTAATATATTAGCTTAGCTCTGATGGCATACTGCAATACTTGACTCACCAAGCCCAGCGCGAAGGCTCGCAGCCGGGTCCTTACTGAAGAGTGTTGTGTTGTCATTTAAATACTTCAGAGCCTGTCCTCTGCGAAGCTTTTCTCTCTGGTGTATCTCTGTCAATCTGTATTTTTGCTGATAGCAATGCCATAGTGTCATGGTATTTCTATAGGCATGCCTGTGGTTTCATCCGTAATCCATTTACAAGATCCAAGGAGAAATTGAGATTACATTCCTGTAATATTCCAGTTTTAAATTGCTGTGTAGTAATAGTACATTTTAGAAAAGCACTTTTCCTTCTTGTTATTAAATATACCATTTTCAATTATGTTTTCATCAAGGATAATCAATTATTTGCTTATAACTGACTATTTGTAATATGACTGTTTCACAGATTCTTTTGTGTAATTCTGTAGAAGTTCATTTTTATTATGTATTTGATATAATTGACCCCTTCTTCCCATTTTGTCTGTCTGTTCATGTGTCTTTCTTTACTTTTTTCTGAAGGATTGCAAAGAAAATGCTTCTCGCCCAAATAAAATCCAACTACTCTTCTGGAGCAGAGAGCTCCTCTGATAATGATGGAGCAGATAAGGACGAAAAGTCCTCCAAGAAAGTTAAAAAAGAGGATGAGGATGAAGATGAAGAAGAGGAGCAACAAGGTAACATACATATACCTAGTTGCTTTCAAATAAGCCTATGTTATTGTGTATCATCTCAAACTAGTTGTTTCTCTCTTTGAAGACAAGGATTCAGAAGACTCTAGCTCTGATGTTGAAGTGAAGAAACGCGGCAGACGCCACAAATTGCTTCGTCATAAACTCTCGCTGAGTGAGGGTGAATCAGGAGAGGAGCAAGCTGCCAGTAAAGAGAAGAAGAACAAGAAGAAGAAAGGTTCATTTAGAATCTTTTCATTTGTGTGTGATGTCTAACAATATGAGTGCAAATATTGTAAATGGAATTGTAATGCCGGCAAGTGACTTTTGTTACTTTGTCTTTTGTTTGTCTGTCTCAGTGGGCAGTGATGACTCTTCAGACTCAGACTTTGAGAAGTCAGAAGAGTCCAGTGAAGAGTCGGGGATAAGCGAGGAGCTTAGTGAATCAGAGAACGAGGGAAAGCGCCGAAAGACCAGGTGAGAAGAGAGAACTTAACCCTATCAATAGTAATGTATTCCTGCCACTGTAACTGGATTGATCTCCTACTGCTCTTGCTTTGATGGGATCCTGTTTTGTGTCTCAAGATCTGCAAAGAAGAAGGACCAGGAGAAACCGAGAAGTTACAAGCAGAAGAAGAAGCGACGCAGGATCAAAGTTCAGGATTCCTCTTCCAGCAATGAGAAGGTGCTTAAAATGCAGAGCACTTGGTCGTAGTCTTCAACTGTTTTTTATTTTTTTTTTTTTCTATGGCAGGTTTTGCCAGGTGGAGGAGATGGACCCACACAACGTTTACTAGTCAAGTCATGCATGAAATATAAAATGTTATTTGAAGTTACCCCTGGAGCATGTTGTGAGGATTGTTGAGGGCACAAATTAATCATAGGGTTGCTCGGCTACTGATCATAGGCAGTGAATTTATTTCCTAAGGGCTGAAGATGAGAGGGCTGAACTTAATGTTCATTTTCACAGAGTGGAGAGGATGATGATGACCCAGATGGAGAAGAACGCAAACAACGCAAAAAGATCCGCAAAATCCTGAAGGACGACAAGCTGCGGACAGAGACGAGAGATGCTCTAAAAGAAGAAGAGGAGAGGAGGAAACGAATAGCTGAGAGAGAGGCACTCAGGCAGAAACTTCGAGAGGTAAAAATGGAATGTTCTGCTGTTAATCTAAAGCCCTGAGCTGTTACATTCCCAACACCAATGCTGAGATACAATTTTGAGGATTTTCCCCAGTTGTAAGAGGAGTTAAGGACTGGCTGAGCAGTGCTGTTATGATACCAAAGCAAATAATGGACTCAAGTGGATGACACATAACCACTGTGAGTTAGGCAGACTGATAACAGTCCAGCCTGCTGCTCATCGCTCACTCTGTCAAATCAAACAGTTGGAGAGTCCACTTTGCTTAAAGTAATTAAACTCCAAAATGTGCTCATCGAAATGTGAGAAACAGAAGGAGTTGCATAAGTCTGATTAGATACCACTGTCTGCATGACAGCCCTAGATAAGCTTGGCACTGCTGTAAACAACATGATTAATCGGTACCTTTTTATGCGTTTGCCAGTAGTTGGGATAAAGTGCATAACATATTTGGATTATTTTTGTAAATTAGAAGACCAGCCATTAAGGCGCGTACCCACTGCTAGTACCAGCTAGGCTCGGCTCGACTCGGCCGCGGTGCCCCGTCCTCCTTTTTCCATTGCAGATTTAGTACCGCCTCATGCGTGAGGCGAGCGTGGCTGGTCGTCATAGCGACGCCGCAGGAAACTGCCGTGACCTAACGTGACACACACAGAGAACGTCGATGGTGGGTTGTTTTTGATTCTCGGCATGTGGCTGTTTCAAAAGAAACTGGAGGCAGCAAAAAAAAAAAAACACCGCTGGCTAAACTATTTAAAAATGGCGGGTTAGGACATTCCCGTCTGTCGCTAGCAATGATGACGCAGTGATTAGTGACGATTCTCTCCGACCAATCAGTAGTCTGCAGGTTTTCACGTCACCTTTTGGTATCGCCTCAGCTCGCTTGGAACATCGACGGAGATGGTACTAAAAAAAGTCGGCAGGTACCAGGGACTTTTTTTTCATAATGGAAAACCCCAAAAAGGCGAGTCAAGCAGGTACCATGTAATGGAAAAAAGCCATTATTCTCATTAGGGTTTCTTCATCTTAAATCCAAATGTTTTAGTCATAGGCCAGACGTGGCCATTTAAACGTGGTAAATGGTGCTTTTTTTGTTGTTGTTGAAATTGCAACAATTATGGTACCTACACGTTCTTTACCACAAGAAATGGTTGTCGGAAACCATGCATTTGAAGTAGAATTTCATCAAAATACTGTGTCCTGTTTGCTGTTTATTTTTGTGTATAATAGTGGTACTAGTAGTGCTATTATAGTACTAGCTTGCTTGCATTAAATACACAGTCACTTAACATACCTGCGTTGTAGTTGTGCTTTAAACGATTACATTTAAATTTTATCAATTTAAAACTAAGTCTGCTTTCGTGTTCATTAGAGTTTAACTAATACAGTATATCTTGTATATAGTAGATGGGATGAACTTTTTGACACACTTGCAGAATTACACTTTTTGAAAAGTTGTAAAAGATATTTCTCTTTAGGTAATATCTGATTCATTTTTTTCTTTTTTATTAAACTGACGTATGTTTGTGTGACCCCTCTCTATCTCTGATCCTTCTTCAGACGATTGTAGTGGAGGAGTCTTCCCAGATGAACTGTCCCATCACCACCAAGCTGGTGCTAGACGAGGATGAAGAGACCAAGGAGCCGCTGGTGCAGGTGCACAGGAACCTTGTCACAAAGCTCAAACCTCACCAGGTTGACGGTAAGGACAAAGTGAATTTGGTCACTAAACAGTCAACATGGCTGAACTGCAATATTAGCCAACATAAACCTGCATGTGAAACACCGAGATGCTCTGAGCTAATGTCGGCCCCTCTGTTTTTGTTATTTGTTTCAGGGGTGCAGTTCATGTGGGACTGTTGCTGTGAATCTGTGAAGAAGATCGAGAAGTCTCCTGGCTCCGGCTGCATCCTCGCCCATTGTATGGGTCTGGGGAAAACTCTGCAGGTATGCAGAAGAGAGCAGCATGCCTGTCTGGGGTGACAATTACACAAAATATGTTCAATACAGGAAAAAGGAAAACATGAATCTTAAAGATTCAGATTTTTTGGAAGTGGGGTTGTATGAGGTTTTTATCCATAGTCAGTGTATTACCTACAGTAGATGGCGGTCGGCATGCCCCCAGTAAGGAGAAGCAGTCAGGAGTGTCGACATGAAAGCTAAGCAATGTACTGCTGAGGACGGGGGCAGCAGCAAAGTTATTTGTGTCATTGTGTGACTTTGGTGAATCTGAACTAACCCTTGAAAACACTAAAGTCACACAGTAACACAAACTGATCGAGGCTGCGGTGGACCAGCAACTCTTGTGTTCTGCGAGGCAAAATTACTGTTTTTGTCAAAAGGAGTCTGGTGGCTTTGAATAGAGCATAGATGGATTTAACAGCTTCAGTTCACTGTTTGAAAGGGCTGTCTGACGGCAAGGTAAAATGAAAATATTCTAAATATAGCTTACACATGAGCTGATAATAATTCTTTTAGGTGGTCCTTTTTGTAGGCGGCTAAAAAAACGTTTTGCTGCTGCCCCATCCTCAGCAGTACATTACTTAGCTTCCATGTCAGTAGCCTACTCCTGCCTGCTTCTCCAAATTGAGGACTGGCTGACCGCCATCTACTGTGGGTAATACACTGACTATGGATAAGTACATCAAATATCATACATGCCATTCTTGTACAAACTGTGGCAATCCAAGCCTAATACAACATATTTTAGGTGTCACAAACCTGTGATAGTGCATTAAAGAACTGTGAGAATTTTATATGAAAACTGCCATCTTAAGCCTGTTAAACCCTAATGAGTTAATCAGTGTCTGCAGACCTGCGTGGTTTCATACTGTTAGCCATGTTTAACTGTTCTGTTTTTGCCCTGTAGGTGGTGACATTACTTCACACTTTGCTGCTTTGTGAGAAGCTCAATTTCTCCACAGCACTGGTGGTTTGTCCCCTGAACACTGTCCTTAATTGGCTCAACGAGTTTGAGAAGTGGCAAGTAGGAATGAAGGATGACGAGAGTTTAGAGGTAGGGAGTTGCTTTTCACCTCTTTCACACAACTTTCACACAAATGACCAGGGTCGGGCCAGGGTTATCTGACCAATGTTCAACCCTCCTTTTGGCAATTCAAACCAAGCCAGTCAACAAGGGTGGATCCCTGGTCACGACAATTCAGATACGAACTGAATCACAACCTGGAAGTGATGCATTCCAATAGGGCTGCACGATTATGGCCAAAATGATAATTATTTTGATCAATATATTAATCACGATTAATTATCACGATTATTTGTTGATTTTAACAAAAACACATTTTATTGTCACATAGGCTAATTATACCTGCTTTCACATCCATATTGTGCTACATTCCTCCTTTGTTGAAGGATACTATGAAGGAGTATGCCATTTCAGCTGTTGGGCGACTGCTTTCCAAACGTGCGTTTGCCGTGAAAAGATACAGGCAACGCAATTTTCTGTTCATGTTAACGGCGCATGTTAAAATCCGGTGCCAATAGGGCACGTGATCAGAGAGTGGTTTACGGAGCTTTGGAAAAAAAAAAAAAATTTGATACAGAGCATTCTATGAACGGAATGAAGAATTTTAAATATCGCTCGATCAGGTGAATTTGATCGTGGGAAGCCAAAATCGTGACCGTGATTAAAATTCCATTAATTGTGCAGTCTACCTTAGATGTTGGAAATGGCCCGATCATATTCAGTGAACATCTGATGTTGTCGAATACTCCAATCCAGCTGTACACCATCATATCTAATGGAGACAGATGTTCTTTTCTCTTCCTCTGCATTTCATTCATTGCAGGTGCATCAGTAAACAAGCATGTAGGCTACTCTAGTATCGATTAATGACCATTTTAAGACGAGGGAAGAAGAACATTTCTTTATCATTAAAAGTAAAGTTAGGCTTTGCTGTCGGCTTCTTGACTCAGAGACTCTTCTTGACGGAGAGATTGGCGCGAGTGTGTGTGTGTGTGTGTGTGTGTGTTTGTCTCTTTCTCTCTCTCTCTCTCAATGACAGAATTAAATAAAACTTATTTTAATATGTTTACAATTAATGCTGGGTTTTCACAGGCAGCTCTGCAAAAGTTGACATGGAGTCAACTTTGGAGAACGGGCAGAGCGGTGAACATCCGGGCACTTTCAAACTGTCAGCGGACTTCGCTCATACGGCTGTTCTCATAGGGAATTAATTGAACTGCTCCACTCTTCTGTTGCTGAAGCTGCCTGTGAAAACCCAGCGTTAAGCACAGTGAGACAAAATCTATTGTGTATGTATGTTTTTTTTCCAAAGTGTGCGGCGACCTGTAACTACTGTGACCCCCTCCCATTTCCAACCAGTCACATAGTTTGTCCCTTTCCCAGTTGTTAGCGACCCTGGTTGTGTGAAATTTACGTTGAAATCAACCCGTGTCTGACCCATTCGGGAAACACAAAGTCAACTCTGGTTCAAACCTGGTTGAGTCCTTGGCGTGAAAGGGGTATTTGTAACTTTTCCAAGTAGTTTCTATTTGACAGCTGTGCCGTTGTTAGTTTTTTCTGTGCATTTATCACACCCCTGATTTATTGCTTTTTTTGATCAATGTCTATCTTGTGTTTACCAGGTATCTGAGCTGGCCACAGTTAAGAGGCCACAGGATAGAGCATACGCCCTCCAGCGATGGCATGATATGGGTGGAGTAATCATCATCGGTTACGAAATGTACCGAAACCTGACACAGGGCAGGAACATCAAGAGCAAGAAGCTCAAAGAGACCTTTCAGAAGACACTGGTAGATCCAGGTACAGACAGAGACAGGGCTCACGTAGTAGGAGCTGAAAAATAAATAAAAAGATTTGGGCTGTAATGTGTAATGTTGTAAAAAAAATTAAATAAAATTGGTATCGAAAAAGTGATCGTTTAGGAACAGTTATTGAAGTCCAGGTATTGGTATCAACATTTTTTGATTGATACCCAGCCCTACTTCCACCTGTAATGAGCTTTTTTTTTTTTTTTTTTTTAACTTTTACCAGGTCCAGACTTGGTGATCTGTGATGAAGGACACATCCTAAAGAATGAGGCGTCTGCTGTGTCCAAAGCGATGAATTCTATCAGGACGAGGAGGAGGGTTGTGCTGACTGGAACACCTCTGCAAAACAACCTTGTTGAATGTGAGACTGCCTGGTTATATAGAGGACGTCAATCCAAGATTTTGTGTGGCTGTGGATGTCTCTAAAACTTGTGATCTTTGTGTCCTTACCAGACCACTGCATGGTGAACTTCATCAAGGAGAACCTGCTTGGGTCAGTTAAGGAGTTCAGGAACCGCTTCATTAACCCCATTCAGAATGGTCAGTGTGCCGATTCCACACTACAAGATGTCCGGATCATGAAGAAAAGGGCTCACATCCTCTATGAGATGCTGGCCGGCTGTGTCCAGGTAAAAAAAAAAAATTGCTACAACAATTGACTTGTTCTCTTTGACCTCCTTCCCTTTGCCATCTAACAAGAGGGATTTATTTCTGCTTTCCACAGAGGAAAGATTACACGGCACTCACCAAGTTCCTGCCTCCTAAACATGAGTATGTGTTGTCGATCAGAGTGACCCCTATCCAGTGTAAACTATACAGATACTACCTGGAGCACTTCACAGGTGAGAACCATGCTTAACTAAACAGAAGCACTGGGTGTTGAGAAGGGCAGTGCCACTTCAAACTACTCCGATATTGTTGGGTGTTAGTTGCAGCAGAGCCTCTAGGGGCTGCTAGCAGGGCTTTTACAGTGTCAGGTCTGATTGCCCAGCCAGGGATTTAGACCAGTCTTAGACTAGAATGAAATTCAATTGAGAATTCCGCTGGAAAACGTGTGTAGTCTAGGAGTAGGCTAAATCCTTCTGCAGGAGTCTTGTTTCTCTTAAAATTGCTTTCTCACTGGATGTCTTTTACTCAGACATGGGTTTAAAAAAAAATGTAAGTTTTCGTGCTGCATTGTTAAGTCGTTTAGTGGACTTTCCTCTCAGAACGTGGCCCAGGATGTGTGTGTGAGAGTGGCAGCTGGCAGAGTGCCGTAGGCAGGGTTTAAGCCCAGTTTCCCACGTCTCCCTAATGAAGAGCTCTGGGAGAGCGGGAACAGAGGGTGGGGGGTAAAAGCGGGGAATGTGGGGGCATAAAGAAAAGGGAAAGAAGTTTAGGTGGAGGAGGGGCCAGAGGTTTTACACCAAAAGCAAAAACAAAGTATAGGAGAGCTGGTATGTAAGAAGAGGAGTGATGGGGGTGTGGAGGGATCAGAAGTTACGGTAAAACGCACCGTAACTTCTGACCCCCCCGGTTCAATGCAGGCCAACAAACTGCAGTTACAACATTAACATTTCAGCAACTGCCACTCAATTAAGTTCATAAATCCGCTGATTGACCAGATCAGAATGGCTGATACTCAGTGCTTGGTATGATTTGTTTTGTGTAAATACTGATTTTCCTCCAGTTTGTCCATAGTCAGTTGGTTTGGGGCAGACATCAGTGTTGCACTTCATTTTCCACACGTGTCTGTATGTCTGAAGAGATTGAGGGCACACTGTCAAGTTCATAATGCAAACACACATCCATCTTCCTCCTCACACTCTTTCCCTTGTATGCAGGTGTGGGGAATGCTTTGGAGGGGAGCCGTGGCCGCGCAGGGACCAAACTCTTCCAGGATTTCCAGATGCTCAGCAGAATCTGGACCCATCCCTGGTGCCTTCAGCTGGACTACATCAGTAAAGAAAACAGGGTAGGGCTGAGGAATATGAGACTTGACCACACTAAACACTAACTCAAAAACTGGAGATACATTAGCGCACACACTGCGGGAAAACAATAGAAATGTAGTGCTGACAGGTCATGCACTGAGGGAGAACAACATGTATATTGCCACTGCGGCAAAATGTTTCCCTTATGCATCATTTCTGCTACCCACGATCCAGCTCTGTGTTTGGTTGACCTATATTGTCGCACAGACTTACACTAGTGCGCTCTCTTGCAGGGTTTCTTTGACGAGGACAGTATGGATGAGTTCATCGCTTCAGAAACAGAAGAATCCTCCATGAGTATGACCTCTGACGATGAGAGGACGAAAAAGTAAAATAAGATTTTACTTCTATTATTCCTTGTTGTATATTCACACAGAAATAACCTCATTTACCTGCCCTTCTCTCTTGCATCTGTTACTCTCACTGACCCCGTCTCCTCCACCATTCCTCCTTCCTAATAGGAAAAAGAAGCAAGGGAAGGGAAAAAAGAAAGGGTCTGATGACTCGGACAGTGATGACGTGGAGGTCATCAAGGAGTGGAACACCAGCTCTCGGGGCAGAAATGGAGAGGGTCGAGTTAGACCAGAGCCTGTAGAAGAAGGTAAGTTCCTCATACATATGGGAGCATTATGGGTAGTCGGTTGGGTAATAGAGGTCTGGGAACATCTGGGGTGACTTGCCTCTGCTCAGAATGATGACTCTCAAACACATAGACCATAGGTCTCAACTATAGGGGTGTCACGATTCGATAAAATTTTTGATATCATTTATTTTTTTTACAGGCACAATAAGAGCCACTAGATTACAGAAGGGTACTTGCAACGACTTTTTCTCAAATAATTTTTTTAGTGGCACAATTGAATGAACCATTATTTTGGTACATTTTCAGTTTAAAATCAAAATCGTGGCACCCCTACTCAATCATATTTGAAAAACAAATGATGCCTTTTGACACTTATAACCATGTGTAATTATGAAGGATAGTAACTTTGTAGAGCCAGTTTTGTGTAGCCACCCTAATTATTTCAAGCTCAATTTTTTGTTTCTAGATAGACTGAAAAATATCAACTTTTTGAGAATCAGAATTCACTGAGATATGCAGACTTCAGGGACTAGTTTTATATGATGTCAATAAGCAGTGTAGGGTTGCAGTTGTCAGTTTCACGTTATGCCGTGGTATGAAAATTGACGGTTATAATACCATGTACATTTGCTTATGTACGGTATTGGGGGGGGGGGAAAAGAAAGGGACACTTTTTACACATACTTCATTTAAAAAAAAAAAAAATTTCAATTATGAATACAAAAAGCATTTGTTCAACCAAAAACACACCTTCTAAACACCTTCTGTTTTTATTTCTTTAAAGCGAAGTTCAGACCTAAAAAGATTTGCAACAAAGACAAGACAAAACAATTTTAGAACATTGCCGGGAAAAGTTGCAGCGGTCTGAACTGGCCCGTCTCAGCTCGACTCAAGCCAGCTGATGGCGTCGCTGGTTTTATAATGCAAGGGACGTCACTTGTTCGACAGCCAATAGCGAAGTTAGCTTGTAAAGTCTGCTACTTTTTCTATGTTACAAACTGTCAACTAGTCCAAATGGCAGTTTTAGAACGAGGCTCAACGACGAGCACGGTATGTGGTCAAGCAAGCATTACAACAAAGCAGTAAATCACAAATAAAACTTTTTCGCTCTTTCATCATTCAAAGTGCAACTGTAGCCAAGCATCTCACTATCACTTTTAAACTAACCTTATCCACATTCATATTTTGATGCAACAAATGAAATATCAGCTACAAAAAAGCCTTAAAGTCGGATGTTATAACGGAAGAACAAAGAGTCGTTGCTATGGAGATGATACACCATCTCGTCTCGTTGCATTGGTGTAAACCGGCACTGGCGCGTTGCAAGTATCAACTCGTCTCGTCACAAATCTTTGGTCTGAACTGGGCTTAAGGGTCATTGTAACTGATTAATAATAATTATTGTCTAACTCGTATACTGTAATAACATGAAATTGTACCATTTTCTGAGCTCGTTATCAATCCCTGAAAATCTCATACTGTTGCAACCCTAAAGCAGTGTAATGTTTTAAATTGTTAACTAAATGTGTGTTCCGTTTTTGTGGCTCTGGCTGGTTAAAGCCCGGTCGACTGTAAAGCAGTTTTGGTCTGTCTATTAATGACACCCGTAACCCAAGCAAACGCCTTTTGAGTGTGGCCTAAAGAAAAACAAAAACTGTTAAAACCAAAAATTTGAGCTGGCTTTGCGATGCTTTAGAGGTCACTATATTATTAGTCGCGCTTGCCGGATCTACAGTGCTGGGATAAAACCTGATGTGCCAGATGTCAGGTATTCTCCTCCCCTTCCGCTATCTATTTTGCAAGGGCATCGTCGTTTAATCCAGGGCTTAGCGCTGCCCAAGACGGTTGTGATTAGTTTAAAGAAATACAAACAAGGCATAGCGTTTTTTTTCCCCCTTATCCCAGAATGATAAGCGGTGTAGCCAGACCATACTCCTGCACTGACACATCCTTGTGGAGATAGGTCTAGCTCTTTAGACTTGTATATTATTAGACATTGTATTATTATATCTATAATGTCACAGGAAATTTAATTAATGACAATCTTGCTTTGCCAACTAACATCTGCACATACTGCAGCGTAGCAGAGGAACATGTAATAGTGAAGCTCTGTTGTAAGCTTGATGTCTTTGTTATTGCTTGTTGTTGTGAGACTATACTGACTGCATAACTACTAATCTGTAACTTTGTGTATCACAAACAGCTCGGCCCACTAGTTCAGCACCAGGGAGTCCCAATCCTGACTGGCACAGGGACTTTGTCACTGATGCTGACGCTGAGATCCTGGAGCACTCTGGAAAGATGTTGCTCCTCTTTGAGATCCTGCGCATGGCAGAGGAAGTAGATGAAAAAGTGTAAGTGTGTCTGTAGACTATGTGCATTTAATATATTTTTGGCCCTTTCTGTTATGCAGTTGGTTTGTGTTAAAGTGGGTTAATTAAAGAATAATCTGTAGCTGTGGTAAAGTGACACTGGTGTATCTTCCATCCTCATCCGTCCTCAGGTTGGTGTTCAGTCAGTCTCTTATATCTCTGGACCTGATCGAGGATTTCCTGGAACTGGCTTGCAGAGCTAAAGATGAAGAAAAAGTCTCTCCATACAAAGGTACATTTCTTGATTATAGTCTGACAGGGCCTTTAATTCACAAAGTTGTCATTTGGGATGTACATTTTAAACAATTTCTTTAATTGATAGTCGAACAATACTGTTGCTCCGACCTTATCTGTCCATTTACTGCAACCGCTAAAATGCATTTATACTCTGAGCTGGTGAGTGTCAGTAATACTGTGAATCGCTTTTGTGTTGATTTAGTTGGAAGCATGTGTCATTAGAGTCCTGCTGTCTGACCAACGGGCTGCGTCCAACGACCAGCTGCTTCTGTTCAAAATGCTAGTTTAGCGTTAGCATAGCTAAACCAAACAGCCACCTAACAACAACTCCGTGGAATTTACACAACTTTCTGCTTCGGAGTTTATCGACAGAACGGCCTCAGTGAGCATAGCAATACTTTTTTTTTGTTTTTTCAGAGGGCAGGGAGATGCGTTTGTTTAAACTTTTGAATTTTGTCACCAAACACACCTGTAACTCTCCTTCAAAGGTAAGAGCGCCACCTAGTGGGTTTTTTAGAGTGCTTAGGAGCAAATTATGTCATTCACTTATTTGCATATTAGGGCTGTCCCAAACAATTATTTTTTTAAACGATTAATCTAGCGATTATTCTTTTGATTAGTCGACTAATCTAACGATTCATTTTTCAATTAGCGATTTTCCCATTGCTCAATTATTAACAATTTACACAAAACAAATTTCAATAAGGTTCAAGTCTCTATTTATTAAAATTGTTTAACACTGCACTGTTCAAGTAAAATGAATTTGTAGTGCAAGCTGAAGCCAGATGTAGGCTATCAATCCAACAACAAAATAAAGTCACTTTCAGGAGGAATACAAAAATAAAAACTTAAAGTAAACAGAGCAAGTGCAAAAAGAGTAGCCTGTATTTGCTTTTTTTAACAGTAGTAGGTAAAATAATGAATAAGCTCTTGTTTAACATCCAGGCTCTTCTCCCTTTAACATACCTGCAAACTAGTCGCTTTTCAGTGAAAATTAGCCGTTTTTAGCAACGTATAAAATCAGATGTATCAAATAAATCCAACATAAGGCAAGTTGCAGAGTGTCTAATATAACAGTCTGTAATCGATTGGGTCATTCATGATGATGGTAAACCAAAAGAAAAATAACACTGCAGATTGACAGCGTTTGATGATGCTTAAGTCATAGCAGGGCACGTTCCGTGTCACTATGTTGATAATCGCACACGTCTAAAGTGCACGTTGTGTCAGAGCCCAGCCCGGCGACACATTAACTGGAATTATGAGGCCGAGCCCGTTTTAACCCGACAATTTTTTAATACGTGGGCCGTTATAACTGACGTTATAAAGGACTCGTGAGATATCTGAAGCAATCTGGCCTGGTTGCGCAATTATTGAAGACAGTGCTACAGATGGGGGAGACACGATTTAGCACAGTTTACCTCACACTCAAGTCAGTGCAGGACATATACCGAGAGCTACGGGAGAAGCTGGAGAGGCATAGCTTTCTCCCCACCCAATTAGGCTAATAAAGTAAATATTAAAAAAAACACAAATACTTGTTGAAGGGCCCGGCCCAGGGATAGTGGCGGGACATATGGGCCCGACCCGGCCCGTGGGTCAAGTTCGGGCTCGGGCAGAGAATCTAAACTCTACTTGGGAGGGAAAGGGACAAAAAGGTGAGCAGAACTTATGGTGTTTTGCTGCTGTTATCCTGACTTAGGGATGCATTTTACAAAGTCTACAGACTACCACGTTGTTGTTGGCATTAAGAGTAAAATACACCCACACTTTAGAAGACCGTGTACAAGCCTTTTTCTCAACGTGTTGTTGAACTTGCGAGGAATCCGTACTTGCGCTGTTGCTGGAGGCAGCCGGTTATTTATAGATTTCTACGTGTGATGCGTCGACGCAAATTATTTGTGTTGACGCATTTACGTAATTGATTACGTCGACTACGTCAACGAATCGTCCCAGCCCTATTGCATATTGGTGACATCATTGCACAATTATTTGCATAAAGCTTAGTGGTTGTTGGTTGCAGCGAGGGAGAGATCACTAAATCAAAACTTGGAGGAGCAGCTTATCGCTAAAATGAGAATAGCTGGTCCACCTTAAAGTTCAGCCGTTAGTGAGCCTGTGCTGAAGTTTTTGCTAGCTGCATGGCTAACCCCCTTTACTTTAAAGGTCCTATGACATGTTACTTTTATATACTCCTCAGTGGTCCCCTAATACTGTATCTGTCTAAGTCTCTTTCCCGAAATTCAGCCTTGGTGCAGAATTACAGCCACTAGAGCCAGTCCCACAATGAGCTTTCCTTAGGCTGTGCCATTTCTGTGTCTGTAGCTTTAAATACTATTGAGGAGGAGAGAGAGGGGGGGCAAGGTGGGTGTTGCCTTGACCAACTGCCATGCTTCGCTCGTTTTCAAGCCATGATGTCTCTCTCTTTCTCATGGGTGGGGCAAATTCTCTGGGTGGGCAAAGCAGAGAAAGGGGAGGTAACCTTTCCCCTTATGACATCATAAAGGGAAGATTCCAGATTGGCCCATCTGAGCTTTCATTTTCTCAAAGGCAGAGCAGGATACCCAGGGCTCGGTTTACACCTATCGCCATTTCTAGCCACTGGGTGACAATAGGCAGGCTGGGGGAACACATATTAATGTTAAAAAACGAAAAGTGAAATTTTCATGCCATGGCACTTTAACCAACAGGTAACAAGCAATATATGGGAACTTGGCTTGGATCTTATCTCTTGAGGAGTTGAAGCATTTATTCACTGACAGATAAACTGTACACAGACTGCACTGCTACATTCACAGTTATAACACTACTGCTAACTTCATACTTACCGACACACACCTCTCTCTCTCTCTCTCTCTCTCTCTCTCTCTCTCTCTCTCTCTCTCTCTCTCTCTCTCTCTCTCTGTCTCTCGCTCTCGCTCTCTCTCTCTCTCTCTCTCTCTCTCTCTCTCTCTCTCTCTCTCCTGCACACTCACTGGGGCTGCCGCTGTTTGCGCAACATGCATAGCGTGCTGACTGTGATGTTCTCTGTGCCGTTGTGTACACGAACAATCACGCAGCACGTGTGCAGAAGACAATGGGCAGGCGCTTGCCCCGTGCGTTGGCTCATCTAGGTGCTCTCCACATTGTTTATATGTCATGTGTTTAGGTGCTGCACAAAACAGCTAGGGTGCTGCGCCTAAGCTGTATAATGGCAGCGAAAACCCTGTAGTTTCACCCAAATCAGTGATAGTATCCTAGAGCGTTACAGCACTTCTTCCGGGAGATCGTACCCGCTCGCCAAAGTTACATAGTGCGAGAACAGGGGCGCGGAGTGGGAATGACAGGGGCACCATTCTCCGTATTACAAGTCAGAGTAGCATCAAAATAATATTGAAGCTGTTATTTTAAGGTAAAATAGGTACATATTGTTGCTTTAATATATATATTTTTTCGATTTATCATTAATATTCCTAGTGTTAACTTTACTTCACTGAATGATCCTACAGTTGTCTGATCAGTGTCCCTCTTAATGTTATCATTTAAAAGGCTGCTTTTGGTTTCACAATGTGCTAAAATCACAGAGCAATGTTTAATATTATTATCCAGCTACTGACCTATGGAGCTTAAGGAGCCCAGTTGTCTGTCTCAAGGTTTATTTTTGTGGTTTTACACTGTAGTCTTTGAACTAACTAAACTGTGATATAAGATATAAAAAATGCTAACATTAGCTTTGGAAAAGTAAGAAGTATTTTCATATGGAGATGCAAGTTTCACACTTGTAGACAGCCCACATGCAACATGTATTTTTGTACACGCTGTTGTGCTTATTACCTTTAAACAGACACACGCACACCGCCGCTGGTGTAAGGTCATGTTCCTAATTAAACTTCAGCAGCTGTTTTAGCTTTCATTTTGAAAATGATTAGACCTTGACTTTTTATTCCACAAAAAAATGTTTGCTCAAGGGTTTGTAATTTGTAATGAAAAGATCACAGTGCCGTAATTGGAAACATACTGAAAAGTTGGTTATGAAGGCTGGTAGGGGGTTTGCCATCTTTAAGCCTAAACACAGCCGTCTATCTGCTGTCTGCTAATACCCAAACATAGTCCTTTTGAAAAGGAAGAGGCCTATTTGACACATGTGTTTTTGAAAGTTTTGTGGAGCTTAGATGTTTTATAGTCATAGCACATTTCTCAACTGTAACATGTCTGAAGGTGAAGGCAAGTGGTTCAGGAACATTGACTACTATCGCCTGGATGGCTCCACCAACGCCACCACCAGGAAGAAGTGGGCTGAAGAGTTTAATGACATCAGTAATCCAAGGTAATATACTTTTATTTTAAAACACAGAATAATAATACCACATTACCAAACATTTAAAATATCACTGGTGCTTAAATTGTCTCTCTTTCCCAGAGGTCGTTTGTTCCTCATTTCAACGCGAGCTGGCTCTCTTGGCATCAACCTGGTGGCAGCCAACAGGGTCATCATCTTTGATGCCTCATGGAACCCCTCCTACGACGTCCAGAGTATCTTCAGGGTCTACCGCTTTGGCCAGTTGAGGACCGTCTATGTGTACAGGTTCCTAGCCCAGGTGAGCTTATATTTTGGTACTTTCTGTAAGTAGAGCTGCAATGATTAATCAATTTAGTTGTCAACTTTGAAATTAATCGCCAACTATTTTGATAATTGATTAATCGGTTTTAGTCATTTTTTTTGAATCTTATCTGATTCCAGCTTCTTAAAGCTATTGTGCGTACTTTCTTTTCCCATGAGGAATTCTAAGTAATGACAACAAAACTGTTGGCGCGTCTCTCCTCCTCTCCACCCCACATACTGAGAAATACAGAGAGAGTACGGTGGAGCAGATAGTCTTTATTAGCTTTGTAGCAACTCATTTGGCAATGGCTTGAATATGTTTATTAATATCAAAAAGTTACGCACTAAACCTTTTAAATGTGAATATTTTCTAGTTTCTTTACTTCTCTATGATAGTAAAATGAATATCTTTGAGTTGTGGATAAAACGAGACATTTGAGGACGTCATCTTGGGCTTTGAAAAACACCCATCTGCATTTTTCACCATTTTCTGACATTTTAAAGACCAAACAACTAATCGATTAATCGATAATGAAAATAATCGTTGCAGCCCTGTCTGCGAGTAAAGCTGTAACTATCAACTATCATGTAGATGTATACTTTCATGGCCGTCTTCTCATTTCATTCTCTTCTTTCAGGGTACAATGGAGGAGAAGATTTATGACCGGCAGGTAACCAAGCAGTCTCTGTCATTCCGTGTGGTGGACCAGCAGCAGATTGAGAGGCACTTCACAACGAACGAGCTGGCCGAGCTTTACACATTTGACCCGGACTTGCTGGATGGTCCCTCAGAGAAGAAGAGCAAGAAAGCCACGCCCTTGCTTCCTAAGGTAAACATGTACATATGTATGCACTTAGATTGTTAAAATATGCTTCTCTTTAGGACCAGGCATTTTTTTGTAAATTAAATTTAGAATATGTTGTGCATCCAATTGGGTTATTAAGAACCATTGACTTAGATTTCATGGTTTTGTTTCCCATGGACTTTAGATTTCAAGTGCAGAAAAGCAGGCTGAAACCTATTAACAGTAGTAAAAAAGTATTTTTGTATTCACCAAACATGGCACAGAATGCCAGTTTAAATACCAAGCTTGTTTTTCCAGACTTGCACCAAGTAGTATGTTCTTCCTTTTTGAAGTTTAGCACTTCAGTGATAAATTTTTATTTATGCCAGCTTGTATCCTGCTTGGCCTTTTCGGGATCTTTCAATTTCTTCTTGTTTCCTTTCATAATCCTGCGCTCGCCTTTTCTCCCCTTAATGCAGGTGCTGTCACTATTTGAGCCCCCTGGGGTTTAATAAGAACACACAGCCCTTACATGGGCCATCCAACCTTGCACAGCTGCACAGATGTGTGTTTACTGCTATTTACTAAATAGTCTTCTCATTGCAACACTGCTTCTGCCCTGCTATAAACCTTCACTGCTCTTTTTTTCTTTTTTACATTAATTCCTTGCTGTCCTTTTACTTCTCTGTTGATCTTTGAATTATGTGCTTTCCCACTTGTTCCCTTGTTTGCAGTCTCAGTGTTTATTCAGATAATCTAAAGTGGTTTTACCTCTTTGTTTTGGTTCGACCTGGGTAACTGTAGAAATCTTTCAACCGAATGGATAAAAGAATATCCAACTCGCTTGACAGTCGAAAGGACATTTAAAAAAAAATCTGTTTTTCATTTACACTGTAAAAAGATCATGATTCTCATCATAGGAGCGCTGCATGAATCCGCTCAGCCGGCAGCTGATATCATTGCTCTCACCTTCCATATCCCTCTAAACCAGGAGTAGCCTAGTTACAGTGCAGTGGAGCACAGTTGGAGATTTGAAGAGGAAAGATGTGTTCATTGAGCCGCGGCCTGTTAGATGTGTATGATCTTTAATGAGCCCAGTGACATTTATGTGACACAGTATTAAAGACGGAGAGGCTGACAAGCTCTTTAACAAGCTGACCTGTTTTGGCCAGGGGGTTAACTATGATGTGGCAGCGGGACTGCAGTATACGGAAGGAATTTGCCGTCTGGAATGATGTGAAGATGAGTCAGACACCCTCCATCACTTTCAGCCAACAACGCATTGCACAGAAGGAGAGAAGGATTTGAGCCTGAACAGAGGGAGTCTTTTACTTCTTTTAAACTCTTCACACTGGGAAGTGCTGTTTTCTCAACCAGAGAGGGCATATTGCTTTAAAATTAGGGTCACACAGGCCACAGAGGCAGTGTTGGATATTTGTGCTTAAGAAGCTGAGTTGGGCTTATTTTTGGTCTCTGTCTTTTGCTTGTGTAATGCTTTGTAGTGGGGTCTCTGCTATCACTCCCACCTACCTCCTCCTGTTCAGTCCCCCTTTATGTCTGCTACCTGCCATGGTTATTTCTCCACCCCCCGTCCTCGCTGATGTCCTCACTCTCTTCCCCGTCCGTCCCCATTACCCCACCCCATCTTTTCCCTGCCATCTTCGCGACCATCTGTTGCACTTACTTGACACTATGCCTACGAATCTTCAAAGCGAGTTTAGTGAAGTTGTTTTTCTTTTTCTCCCTCTGGCCTACCCTGCATGATGAAGGGTCATTATTTAAACCCCTCTCTTAAAGATGTCTCCGCACTCTTCAGAGAAACTAATTGGAGACAAAAGAAGCAGGAGAACTTCCTCCTAATGACAAAGAAGGTCCTCACAGCCCAGACATGAAGATGACTCCCCACCCATCCTGAGACACCCTCACCTATTTCCTTTTCATCACATTCGTCTCTTCCACCTAATGCAACCACTTGTGAGGAGTATAATGAAATGAGAAGTATAAGTTTTTGGACAGTCTTCATACAACTTTGCAGCGTTCTCTGCAAATGCTGTGTTGTGCACTGTCGGTCAAGCTGGCAGGCTGTGGGCGTACCTCAATGTATGTGCTCTCAGCAGGTGATGGCTGCAGTGGTCATTAGGCTCTGTCAGGTACACTGAATGACTGTGGGGAGGTTGCACTCAAACCACAGTATAGACAGGAACAGACTGGAGCAATAAGCCACACCATGCTTGTCTCATTAGGGGTAGGAAGTCACTTTGACCTTAAAGGAAAATCCCCCCCCCCCCCTTGAATACTCTAAGCAATATATCACCCGTCAGTGATGTTCAGTGCACCCACCTTTAGCTTGCCCAGTCTATATCTACTTGTGTAAGTGGTTTTTCATACTTCCCAGAATGCTTTTTGCCAGCTTTTAGAAAACATGCCTGAGCTTGTTGCATTGCAGGTGGAGAGAACGCTAATGATAGTAACAGCAAGAGGCTGTGTTGTTGTAGGTGAGGAAGAAGCAAGAGCAATGGCCCTCGTTTGCTGCTTTCTGGTCTGTTGAGAATATGTCTGTGGAGATATTGGTATCTCTGACACTAATATGATGAATCTCTGTATGGTTGTTGAACTTCATCATGCAAAGAGATGGTTGTTTTTACAGTTTGCCACTGACTTTATTGGCTAGACTGTGGTGTTTCATTGTCAGTGAGCAGGAAAAAGTGAAACACGCGACCAGATATTAAAATGGAAATTAAAAAAGTTTTTAAACAGTGTTGCTGTACAGAAGCCATACAAAAATGTCCTAAATTCTACCAGAAGGTCTTAAGGCAGCAGTATACTTCCTTAGAATTGTTTTGGATGATTGAACAGCTTCTGAAACCCCCTTCCCCCGCACCTTCCAGCATTGAAATTGGGGGTCTGTGTCCGACTCATTTCGGTAACTTCTCTAAAATCAGACATTCACACCCACTTTGCGCCATAATTGGCCAGCTGTGCAGAGGTGAGAATGGAGCCAGGGTTCAAACTTCTCTCAAGCTTTCTTTTTTCTTTCTTTACACAACTATTTCTGTCACTTTTCACATCTACGATTGCAACACTATGAATACCTTCTAGAGGAGACTGAGTGTCTGAAACTATCCCCATATACCCCTCTCTATGATGGCAGGCTTTTCACCCTGCCTTCCAGTGTGGCCGTTCGGAACAGCTATAAACACTTTTTATTTCGGACATGGTTGGATAACTCATCTTATGAACCACTTCTTTTCTAGCATAACCCCTGTCCTTAGTCTGTAAAATATCCCATGAGAAACGGCTGTGCCTGGCAACTAACAGCCAGGCCAGTAAGTGGCCTGTGGGGAACAGCCCTCTGTCTCGAATTTGAACTGAGCAACACCGCTCCACTCCCACACTTTGTGATCAACTACTTCAACTAGCGCACAGCCTGCTTCTTACATAAGATTTATTCAGAAACTGATTTCCATTTTTGACTTTTCTTTCTTCCAGTACAGTTCCACCATTATACTCTAATTGAGTCCTTGTAAATTCCACCTGACTTGCCCGTCCAGCCCCAGCTGGCTGGTCCTTGTAGAGAGCTCTTGTAGAAATACACCCCCCTACGGCTGCTAGCTGAGGCTTGTTTTTATAGGAATGTGCTATGTTTATTGTCTTTGTTTAGCCCTTTGTGACATGCATGATTTTGTTACTTTGTTAATTGACTGACAGCTAGATAAACCCTCTGACTTGCGTGCAGGCCCTGGAGGGTGTAAAGACAATGTGGTGGCCTCCTGATGTCAAGCACAGCACCCATAGTTAAGTGCATTTCTGCTGAGAAACTGTTTAGAGCAGGCCTGTAGGGTTGTGTGTATCATTTGTGTGCAGCTGGGGGAGAGAGAGTTTTGACTGGCAATGTTTAGGTATTGCAAATATCTCAGCCACTCACATTCCTGCAGTTGTGATCCTGTCTTGGCCCCCTCTGTTGCTATGGTTGACGCACCTGTGCATCAAAAGTAGTTTCTGGCAGAGACAGCTACTTTCAATACATTCAAAAACGTCTGGAGAACTCGACTAACTAGTTGCTATATATCTATATCTATGTACTTATAGGCTTGTTTTCCTTTTCATTTATATCTCTTTTTCTTTCCATTTACTCTCAATTGTTGTTGGAATCCTTTCATTCTGCACATTTAACTCCTCCTGTGTAGTGTTTTTCTCTTTTAAGTAGAGGTTTATTGTCGTGGCAGTGAGAGAAATAAAATAAAACCATGACTGTAGAAGCATGTTTAAAGCAGTCTCTACACACAATAAGTGTCTGTTTAGATGCAGGAAATTGGGTTAATGTGGTTGAGAATGTTCTCAGCTCAAGAAATATATCTGATAACATGGCCAAGAATCCTGCTTGCATAGAACCCAGAGCTATTAATGCAGGGGGGTGTTCAATTGCATCAGACCTTTTACAGTTAAGCGTCACCTAAAGTCTATTGGTAAAGTACCCGTTGGTGCCTGTGCCAAGTTGTAAAGTCTACATGAGGCCCACTTACGTTGACTCACAAGTTTTCATCTTTCAGATGTGAGAACTGATGAGTTTGAAAACTGCTTTACATCATTTATGGACTGCTGGCAGTTTAGTCATTTTCATAATATATACATAGACAAGAATTTGGCTTAAGGAGGGCATAAATTGTTCTCTCAATGGAAAGGGTTTCATACAGTGGTAAATGTCATGCGTGCTGGATACCTTGTGTGATTAGTATCCTAATTCTTAAACTAAGTTTCTTTGCTTGTTTAGCAGTCAGCTGAAGCTAAGACTTCCAGCTTAGAGCTTGTTTTATATTAGGAGCACATTTGAATAACATTTGTTGAATAAAAAGCATTCTTTTGCACAAAGTGCTGTGCTGTTTACAATCAAAACAGCTGATTATCAGGCCCTCATTGAGACTATTCAGTAGTTCACTGTTGAGATTCTTTGGTCTAAACTAAAGGTTTTGAGCTTATTCTCAGACGTAGATGGCCACCTCCACCACCAACACACACTCTGTGATGCCAAATGCCGAAAAGTCGAGTTGAGCGGGGTAATTTAACTCTTTTTCTGTCTGAGCATCTGCCCACCCAGCGTCTCTGACTTTCTCTCCTCCCCTGCAGTAAAGTGATAGGCTTTACCATGCAGATCCATAAGGATGACAATCGCCCAGGTCAGTTTACCTTCAATCATTAGTGCTGGCCACACACACACACACACACACACACACACACACACACACACACACACACACACACACACACACACACACACACACACACACACACACACACACACACACACACACACACACACACACACAGGAGTGGAGATGGACCGGACCACCCCAGAGCCACTGCTGGTGGGGATTACTTGGGTATCCCTGAATGCACTAGGTTCCAGTGTGAGTGTCTATACTGTCATTTGACCTGCAGCTCCACTGACCCGTTGCCTGGTCGACCAAAGTGCTTTTCTTTCATGCATTTGAATAAAACGTACACACATTTTCTACAGGTTCAACAGATTACAGCTTTCTATTCATACATAGTTTAAACTTTAGTAGTTAACTCTACTAAACTTAACTGTACTATACTATTGCTGCAAAAAATAAAAACCTTTGTGCTCACAGAAAAAAAAAAACACGATGGACGCCCTATATCAGAGTCAGACCAACAGGTCCTTCTGTGCTTTAATGTCCTAATTAGAGAGCAAAACAGCAGTTGAATCACTGGCTGTGCCACTGCTCCAAAATGTCTGGTTGTTCAGGGGTGGCCTGGTTTTGTCCTGATTAAGTGTGATGGCTGGCAAACATAAACGTGTCAATAGGCAGCACAATTGGGTTCAGGGCCCAAGTGTTGGAGGTTGATGAGTATAAGGGTGTGAAGCTCTGTGGCCTTGTCTGCTCCTATCCGTTTCAGCCACAATATCTGTCACTCGCTCGGGTTGTGAGGCCTAAAAATAGGTTATTGTAAAGTTTTCATGCAGCTCTCTTCTCCCCCTTCTTAGGGATCTAGTTTCACTCCGTCTGGTCTGGTGTTTATTTTCTGTTTATCCAATACAGGTCTCCAATCACTGCTTAATTTCATAGTTTGGTGTTTCTTTTTCCCTCCCTAATACCAGTGACATCTATGATTAATTTTGTTTGCAACTTCACACTCATTGTCACAGTTCAAAGCAAGACAGAGAAAGGCAGGAGAGGAAAGCAGAGCCCCTCCGTGAAATTGGCCCGTGTTGTGGTTAATGATGCAACTTCTGTATGACGTTGTTTCCAGATTGCAAAGTTCCAGCTTAATGTAAAGCTAAGTCAAGACAAAGAAAAGCAAACGTGCTGCAGAGAGTAATTTAAACCATGTTTGTGTGAGCAGAGCCTGGCCCAACTCTCCTAATTTTACTCAGGTATTGTTTTCAATAACAGTGTATTCATGGAAACCAGAACCCCCCTAAAACAACCTTTATTTATTTCTTTATTTTTGTGTTGGGTTGGTTTTTTACATGTCTTTTAATCCTTTTTACAGGCAAGTCTATATATATATATATATATATATATATATATATATTTTTTTTTTTTTTTTTAATCTAAGCATTAGAAACAAGATTGGATTTGTGTATTCCAGTCTTGTTGACCTATTTGTATTGTTTACCACAGTAACAAAGCAGATGTACACATGCTAACTGGTGCCTAGTTTTTCCAATATGAACTCAGTGTTACGTAAACGTATGAATAAAATAAAAAAAAAAGTTTTGTTTAATTCTTTCGTCCACAGCACCGCTGCTTTCTCGCACCAGACGCATGTTCAGTGTGGTTACATTGATACTAGAGTAGCCTACTAGATACTAGAGTAACCCTTCAGTTTACTGCTGCAATGAATGAAATGCAGAAGAGACGAGAGCATCTGTCTCCACAAAATCCTCTGAACTTGGTTATTTATTTCTGCTTTTGAACGTAATCACTGTGAACCAATCATAAAATAAGCTTTATTTCTCTCTCTCTCTCTCTCTCTCTCTCTCTCTCGCTCTCGCTCTCTCTCTCTACACTGTGCAATGGCAAATTCAAGTAGCTACAAAACATTAGTTCTGGTGGTGTACAGCTTGACTGGAGTATGTGATGTTGGTTGTTTACTGAATATGACATGTAAAGCTCTGTCCATTTTCATCACATAAAGTAGTTGTTATGCTTTGCTCACAGGTTGTGGTCCTGGTCGTATCTGAATTGTTATGACCAGGGACCCACCTAAACCTTGCTAAAAGAAGAGTTGAACACTGGTCAGATAACCTTGGTCATTGGTGTGAAAGAGGTATTACATTGAAAGCACATTAGTAGAGGCTCTTTTAATGGCCAGCATGAATAGGAGGAATGATGACAGCAAGCAAAACCTGTTTTAGTGTTCATATGGGCACCTGACTATTGTTTAACACAGACCTGACACTGACCTTAAATTGCTGTGATGTCAGTCAAAATATATAGTAACCTCTATTTTTAGGTGGCCACTGTGGCCTTCTTCAGCTTTCCCAGAGCCATCTCCCTCCCCTCCTATTATGCCTTCAAGGCCACCATGACCACCTTTTCTATCTTTTTGTCACCTTTCCCCCTGTAGGATCCCTTCCTGGCAGAGTTGCTGCAGAACAATAAGGACCAGATTGTGTGTTACCATGAGCACGACTCCCTGCTGGACCACAAGGAGGAGGAAGCCCTGAGCGAAGAGGATCGTAAGGCTGCCTGGGCCGAGTATGAAGCAGAGAAAAAGGTAGGCGAGGATAAAAACCCACACAGACATGCATGTTACAAAAATATCCACCAGTTCCAAAATCAAACGCACACACATGCAGCACATAGCCCTTGTGTGTCATTCTCCAAATCATTGACATCAAAGTGCAAGGTGAGCTAAGTGAGGCCCCACTGTAGTTTGTCAAGATGTGTGAGTTAGTGTTGGATCTGTACAATCCTTTCATCACTTAGATTAAGCAGATGACAGGCCCTACTACTGTGATAGTCATTTAGGCCCGCCATTAGGCTAGTGATCTGCTATACAAATCATTGAGAGGCTGTCCAAACACTGTCAGTACTACTGTAAGTACTTAGGTCCACAGAGGGTTAGGGACTCTTTCTGTCTGTGCTACACTCTTCACTTTTCTCTCTTTTTCTTTTGCATCTCCTCCATTGTCCCCTCCTCTTTCCTCTTCTTTCTTGTGGGACAAATCAATGGGCAATTAGTGGGGTTTATTTGGAGAAGTGCATAGGAGGGGGGGAGCAAGTCTCCTCTCTCTCTCTCTCGCTCTCTCTCTCCCCCCCTGTGTAATCCTAGATTCTAATTCAGCCTAATGATTATTTTTCCAACACACTCTCCCTCCTCTGCCCTCTGTGTGCCTTAAGCGGCTTTTCCCTCAGAGCTCCTCTGCTTTTCAAGAGAACAGAGGGTTCCCAGTCACAGTGAAAAACAGTGGCGCTGAGGTTGAATGTGAGGATTTCAATTGCGTTCGCATCACTGCAATCTGTCAGCCACTAAAGATATACAAGTAATCACTTTCATCCACGAAAGGCTGTTCAGTATCACATTGTATACTCAGAGCTTTGTAGGAGAAACAACTGGAACGTAACCCGGCCTCTGCTAATGTCTTCACAACTTAAGGGTTGGCCAGCGGTGGCCAGGAAAAGCTGTGTATGAATATCAGATTTGCAACTCAGGAAATGGGAAAACTGTGAGAACATGATCAGGCGCCCAAAACTAAACGGATCCCAGGAGCCCTCGGCCTCACTGGGGTGACTTCAGCTTGGTGCAGACCTTAAAGAGGCTCATGTCATAAATGTTTGGTTTTGGATATGAAGTCAAGTCTAGATTTTGTGTCTGTCTTAAGATGTATGAAGTCTGCAGAACATCTGAGAATGAAGCTCAAGTCCAGAAGTGGCTACTTCGTAATAGCAAACGTGTGTGTGTGTGTGTGTGTGTGTGTGTGTGTGTGTGTGTGTGTGTGTGTGTGTGTGAGTATGATCAGTGCACAATTGCAGAATTACGTCGGTACTACTCGGGATCAATTCACGTTAAATCAATCGGTGCCAGATTTGGGTACCTGAGAGGGCTTTTCTGTCCTCTGCATGTTTCACAGAGAGCGGGGCTCAGCTCCGACACACACGCAGAGGTGCGGTGCAGACGGAGAGAAAGTTTGCTACCTCTGCAGGTGAGACACGGCAATGTCGGTAAAGCGGACACAAGTGTAGTTGCACTTTTCAAAACTTCACGCAGACAGCGTTTGCTGCAATATAATATAAAAGCGAGATCAAAAAGGTCATGAAAATAAAACGGGCGAAAAAATTATAAGATACAAATACAAGAAAAATAGTTATAGTGCAGTGTAAGAAATGAATAATTATTTGATGAATAGGCCGTAGGGACAGGTTTTGGGAGGAGAGAGGGACACCATAGTTATTAGGTCTGACGAGGTTAGTTATACAGGAGAAAAGCCTTTTGATTTTGTGGCAAAACCTTTCACAGTGCTCATTTTTCATTTTGTGACTATTTGTCCAGTCATATTTGATCATTTAAGTTTTCTTTAAAATAGTGTTAAAGTCTCGTTCTCGTGAACCCAATTTCGTGTCTCGTCTCGTGAGCTGTGTGTCTCGTCACACCCCTACCGCACACCTGTCTCTCTGACCAGGTCCAAAGATCCCCCACTGGCCCCCAACAAACACACACACCCCTACATACCGGATGGCCAGATTACAGGGCACAGGAAAAACATCTGCAGCAGAGGCTCAATTACACACAAACATCGGCATCCTGCTGGCCTTTACTGGGACAAGACTGTTTACTTCAGGTCGCTTCTCACACACGCACGTTTAATACAACAGAAGCAGGTCGATTTCAGGAACCTTGTTACTCTGGCAGAGTGAAACATGTTGTGTGTGTGAAGTGGTTAAAGCTTGGTGGTCAACATTACTGACTGAACATGAAGTGAAGAGCTGGACCAGTCCCTGTGTGAATGAGGTTGACGAGCGAAGTGAACTGTTGTCTCCGGTCAACCACAGTGATGACATAAAGTCTCTCCCATCATGCCCTTGGTGGCCCTCTTAATACCTGCCTAATTGAAGTGTAATTAATCCTGCTCTTCTCTTGGATGCCCCCTCTGTCTCTGTCTTTCATCTCTCAGGGTGTGTCGATGAGGACCAACTTCCAGTCTGCATACCCCCAGATGGATATGGGCTCGTCCAACTACTTCTCCTTTAACATGGCGGCTTTGGCCTCCATGACCAACCAGCAGCTGGAGGTAAGTAATGAGCTCCATATGCCCCTCTGCTGCCTCCCTCTCCTTCCCCCACGGCATGGCGCCCCACATTCCTCAGACCCCACTGCTAATTGTGACAACAGTCTAGTAGCCGACGTCCCGACTCTGCCCCGCTCCTCCACCCAACAGTCCATAATATTCCATGTCTGGGGCAGCAGCTATTTATACATGGTGGCACATCTGAATGAGGGAGAGGACAAAACGTCCGAGAGGCAACTTGTGTTCTTCAATAAGGATGTCAAATGAGTTTAAAATGTATCCTGGCTTCAATTCTGGTGGTCATGGCATGGGAGAAATTCTGTTGTTGCAGCGGTATCCTTGAAAGTAGACAGACTCTTATGTGTAGAAGTGATTCAATAACTCAGTAAGTGATGCATCCTCTTGTGAAATTGTAAAGATTTTTGAGCTTAAAATCAATTTATAGATTTATTTATTTGATTTTATTTGACTCATGAAATGTAAATAAAAGTCAAAACATACACAATATTGACAGTTATTCAACATACAAATGAGTCCTGCCATTTCTAACCCCCTCCAAATCAATATACAAATATAAGCAACCCTTTACCAATGCACCCCGAAAAACAATATAAGTCATGAACATTGTTATTTTCATTCAATTTTCACTGTACTTTCATCTTACTGCACAGGTAACATGCAACGTTAATACTGTAGAACAACACTGACAGAAGAAGCCAACAATTATTAAATTTAAATAATAATAAAAAATAAAATAACTGTAAATCGAATGAAACTATCCTTAATGTTGATTAGTTATACATCACAAGTAATAGCCTATCAGGTAGTGCTGTGGGCGGGACATTGAGTGAGACTACTGTTGTAATTAGTTCGGCAGTCGGATAAAAAAAACTGATTCCGGTAATTGTAAAAATGCTGAATATTGCAGCCGATAATCGATCGACCCCTAGTAAATATCTGCCAAAGAATACTCAGTTATGTATCCATTGTTTTGGTGATAATGAGAAAAGCTTACCTGTCTTCTTCATTTGTGTTCAGGACCTTATAAACCAGGGACGACATAAAGTCATTGAAGCAACAAATGCATTGAAGACTCTATCACGCGAGTCACTGGAAGATACTATCGCCAGATTGGTAAGTGTTTTTTTTGTTGTTGTTGTTTTTTTAATCAGCTTCATGTCAGTGAAGATGAACGTCTAACTTTTCTTAGGGATTAATCTCCGTTTGTCCAAAGGAGCGCTTCTAATGAAGTCACATTTCTGTCACTGGCCTGCAGCAAGATGCTAGTGGAGTGATTCTAGTTGTGATGGTGGTTGATGGTAACATGTGTGAGCTATTCTCTCTCCCCACAGTGGAAGGAGAACCCAGCACTCACAGAGAATCAGGTCCAGTCCATGGCTCTGGGACGGCAGGCCACGGTGGAGCTGGAGGTCAAGCGCAGGGAACTCGCGTACCGGGACGTTCTCACCAGGCAGCAGACGGTAAGAACTGCTCTGTGCATGAGCCACAGTAGCTGGAGACTAAAAGACTGTATCTGCTGTCACCATTTTACTAGCAAATCAGGCTATTTTATTATGAAAATGAAATGGTAGAAGTTAGGTTAGAAGTATTTTTTCATTCACCCTTCAAGAACACTTAAGTTGTACAACCTAAATAATAATAAAAACAATGCAGTCTGTTCGACCAAGAAAGGGCAACAATTATATTCATATTCATGTGTGAGGTTTTGGTTGTTCAGCTGGTACTTATTTAATTTAGTAGTTATTTTACCGGTCCCTCTGTTTGTGTCTGCCCAGCTGATGATGTACGTGCAGAAGCTGATCACCAACAGGAAGGTGCAGGAGCAGCAGATGGCCATGGCTAACCAGGCCAGCTACCTGAACCAGCTGGCCATGCAGAACGGCATGATGGGAGGTGCAGGGCTCAGCCAAATGGACCTGCTGGGGCTTTACCAGCAGCTCCACGGCCTAAACTCCCATCAAGGCATGGGCAAGAATCCTGGGCCCTCCAAGGGCCTGTAGGTCAGAGGGACTCTTCCTCACCCCCCACTCAGCCAGCCGGCTCCCAGTGGGCCAGTCCAAGTGAGGCCAAGTTCTCTGTAACAAACACACTGTGACACCACCGCTCAGAGCTCAAAGCAATCTGGTGCACCAAGCAGAGGGTGGAGTAGTTTTGAGACTAGGCTGCTGTCCACTGGGGCCTCAAGTGGGATAGACTCAGTTCTGCATTCTGTAGTTCACTAAGAGAAGGTGGAATATAATGTATAAATGACTGTGTGAAAGGAGTCTATTAGGAATTTCAACAGAAAAATGTATATACCGCCTTAATGTTATTCAAGTTCTATATCTTCATTTTTCATGTATTTAAAGAAACTAATTTCACCCCCAATGCTTTTAAGCATTGCATTGTTTTTCTCTTGAAAAATGGTTTCCTTATTATTTAAACTCGGTTTTTTATACTGTTTCAAATGCATAACTAAACCTGAGTGGGACCAGCGTCGTGGTGACAGGACTCTATTATGTAAAGCTCTACACGCTTATTAGCCCCAGTAGATTCCTTTACCAATATCTAGCAAAGACGGCAGCTAATGGAGCTGCTAAGTCCTGCTCTTTTTGGGAGATAGAAGAAATTGATAAGTCGATAAAAACAGAAAAAAAAAATATAGCCTTATATTCATTTCCTAAAAAAAAAAAAAACTCTGTAAAGTTCTGAGATTTGAGATTTGTTGAATCTTTTCTATTATGCTTTTAAGTGTTTTTCATTAGTTGTCGCTAAACATGGTAATGGAATGCTTGTGTTGTTCAAAACTGCCTGCCGGTTCCTATGACCTTTTTGTAACATCATCCTCATTGTCACGTGTTGTCTAGCATAGCACTGTGCGTCCTGTTCATTGTTTATGTTCCACTTGTGTTGATTCCAAGCTTGGGTGAGTAACTGGGTCCCACAAAGCACAACCAGTTCAGCCAGATATCATAGGGCCCAAAATCTTTCCCTTTACTTTGTCAAAGTTTGAAGTATGTGTCTCATGGTGGATTAGAAAGAGTAAAGAAGGAAATCTTATTATATATCTGGCTGATTTGTGTCCTCTGCTTTGTGAGAAATGCCTTCTGGACACTAGTCTCACTAGGCAGGCCCCCAGACTATACCTGTATTCTACTTTGGCACATTTTTGCTTCTAATAGTTAAACTGGTGTAGCTGTTAATCGAGAGGAATATGTTCATTTCTCACAAAGAGATGTCTCTAGTTGACTCCTGTGTTTGCACAAGGTGTATTTCATAAATGTAGAGAAACTTTTTTGCCCTCTAAGAATGTTCTTATGTTAGCAAATACACCAACATGATTTGCCATGAATCTGATCTGCTATTATCTTGATAAGTATTTAATATAACATTTAATAAAGTGACCAAAAGGATGAGCACCTCCTTTGTTTGAATCATTTGTTTTTAAGGACTGAAACATTAACAAATAATATTGTATATAGTGCATTCCTTTGACTGAATTTATAAAGGGGAATGTTGGTAGGAGACTTTGTAATTCTGGTTAGCAAGACACTTGTATGCACCTGCATGATGAAGACTGACTGATGGTGGTTTTTAAGGCTTAAACCAATTTTTATACCGATAATATCTGATAACAAAATGTTGGCATTGTATACCTTATTAGACAGATGAAGATGAGAATAAATCAGTGGAGAAAGCTGCAGAATGATATGCAGCAAAGGTCCCGAGCCAGACTTGAATCGGGGACGTTGTAGTATGTGGTCAGTTTCTTAAACCACTTGACGACCAGAATATAGACACAAAATTCAAAAGATGTCTTTTGCAGGAAATTTGAGCAGTAAAATGAAATTGCCAGTGCTCTCTGGAGGGCTAACTATATAACTGGTATGGTGTAGATTTATTTTACCTTCAAACAGAGCCAGGTGAGCTGTTCTCCCTGCTTCCAGTCTTTATGCTAAGCTAACAGTCTCCTGGCTCCAGCTTCATATTTATGGTGCAGTTATGAGAGTGGTATCGATCTTCTCATCTAATTCTCAGCATGAAAGCTAAGCATATTTCCGAAAATTTAGCACTATTCATTTAACAGTTGGAAAGCAGATAGCTGACACATGCTGATGCACTGCCCCTGTATTTCACACCCACAGCACTTAGTGCCTTTGGTCCCACACTCTTCTCCCTTCAATCTTTCATCTATTTTTCCCTCTCCCGGTATTGTTTTCATTTCTCAGTCTGCCAGGGTTTTCCCCTGCATGTCTTTGACTTTTCCATTCCCTTCCCCCCCAGGGGAGCTTGCTCTCACAGCTTACAAATATCTGCCAGTGGAGAAACATTACAACTATTGCAGATGTTGAAATGTTGATCCCATCCCCTCTCAGCCCTAGATTACCACCACTCCAGGTTTGCAGCACATCCCTGCTGGTTCTCTGCAGCAGGCAGCTGTTTCTGTCCATTGAAAGGCTGCAGACTACACCATAGTGGGGTCTGTGAGGCCCCCGCAATGAACAACCAATCACTGCTTTAAATCAATGCTGATGTGTAAAGCCAATTAGGAGCTGGGATCCAGTTGCATAAGGAATCCGATTTTGTACGGTGGATGTAGGCTGACTAAGACCTTATGGAGACAGAGAGGGCCTGTGCACATTACTTTGTAAAGGGTTTATGAGGGCAAATTGGCATGGGATTGTATCATGTTCTCCTCTGGGAAAAAAATCTGTGGTATGTTTTAACCTCCATCTTTTGGACAGCAGGACAAAATGCCATGCAGTCATTGCTTTTAAAAACAACATTTAAGGTATTTTATTAATAATGAGTGTGCGGCACAATAATGGTCTTCCATCAAGTTATCTTACATCAGCAAAGCCTAAATCGATTGTGTCCAGACAAAGGAAAGCTACCTTTTAATGTTGCTAAGATGGGCCTGTTCATTATCAGGTATAAACCACAAATGTAAACATCATGGTGGCGCTGGAGGAAAAGCTAATAAGAGAGTCAATAAGAGTCTACCTCTGGGGACCATGAATGTCTACTAGATTTTATGGCAACCCATCCAACAGTTGTTGAGATAATCAAGTCTGGACCAAAGTCCGACTGACCGACATTGTCCTCCTGCTAACCATCAGGCTAGCATGGCTAAAAAATAAAAGGAAAGAAAGGCAACATTCACATAGATTCTACATCTGGTTTTAATTGGTACATAAGATTTTTATCAAAGCAAAAATAGTCTCTCACAATGAGTTCTCGATAGCAGGACAATTTTATTGTCACGATCATTGCAGTTGTTTTGAGTGTGTGTAATTTCAGTAGAATCTACAGTCCAGATAACTTCAAGTTCATTACAAAATAAAGTCTTTGCAATAAATAAATATATAGATTTATATTTATACTTTATATGTAGAAAATAAATATATTGTACATCTCATAAATAGGATCACCCATATGTACACCTCAGCTGCTTGCATTTTTAGTAATGTTCCTCACACTTTGAACATTACAAGTCACCATCCTTTAAAAAAAAGCCCATCACAATTCTTTACAACCACAGTCAGAGAAGTGCTTTTGTCCCGAGCTTAATCACTTGTTTTGCATACAATTCCTACAAGAGGCCGCTTGATATTTTATTTAAATGTGATGAATGAGATCATTAGAATCAAATGATTAAATGGGAGAGTAAGTGAGCCTACAGCTGGGACTGGGGATGTGCAGTAAGTGCTCTTTCATCTATCACACATTCATCTTAGAGATTGTATTCCCCTCTTTCATCTTTGATTTTGAAGACGACTTAATCAAACTTCAGTTCTCCTTTTAACAGTTTGATCTCTGCCTTGCAGACATTCTTCTTCTTTAGTACCTGACTATCCCCAACCTGTCACTTGCGTTTCTTCTTCTCCGATCTCTGTGTATGTGGAATGTTCCCTTTCTTACATTTAACTGTGTATAGTGCATGACAAATGCACAATGTGATGTCTGCAGTGCTTCCCGTCATTTCGAGCTCCTGAAAGTCTTCTCATAGTCAACCATTCATTTCAGTATCTACGCATTTATCTCCAAAAAGTGGTTATTGAGAAAACATGGCACCTGATTTGATCACCCTACAGCTGGGCAGTCATGCAGGCCTTCTCCGTCCACGTCCATGCAGTGGTTTTACAAGATCACTTTCCCGCCAACATCCAGGAACATGCACAATGTTTATGTCAGTGCTTGGCAGTGGGCCAAGGCACAAACACAGTGACCTCAGGGGGAGCTGAGGGTAAACAGTTCTGTACCAGGTCCAAAATATCCACAACACCCCCTCTCTCTTGTTTTATGTCTATTCCTCCAAATGTAACCAGTTCTCCAAGTGTAAGCACTGGTCACCTGTACTGGAATAAGTCCCTGTATTCCTGAGGGATCTTTTCAATCTCCACCGGCCTGGGTAAGAAGTGGGTGAGTTTCTGGTGTTTTTTAGTCCTGTTGCCCTCCCTGGGCGAGCCGTCTTTGTTTAAGGCAACGTAGTAGAAGCGTCCCGTGTCTGTGTGCTTGTACAGAGTTGAAGCGTAGGTGTTGTACCAGTTCTCCTCAAACTGCTCCCTGAACACACATTCTGCTGTCAGCTTCTTCTGCCGGAGAGAAAACAGCACATCGTCATCATCAGTCATATGCTAAAGTCTTGCTCACACGACATTTGCAACAGAAACCTGATTAAAAGCAGCTGAGATTGAGATGGGTGATGCCACTTTGCATGCAGATTCCTGATGTGCTAGTTTATGTATTTCATTACCTATTCTGGACTACATGTGAAAGCTGAGTGAACCAGTAGGACCTCATTAATGCAGGTGCTCATTATGACAAAAGTGGGGAAGTCATTACGAGGTGCTTTCCACTTTACGCCCCACACTCATTCCTAAGACCTGTTAACCTCTAGTTGTGAATGGAGAATTGTTTCCCTCCCGTGATGCAACAAGAACAGCGAGCAGGCGTACAATCTTCCCTCGCTCTCTGACTTTGTTACACACACACACACACACACACACACACACAGCCTTGGTCTTTACTGACAGCGCAGCATGAGCGATGGCTGCGGGTTCAGCAGGTGAGAGTGTGCTGGCTGAGTGAGTGTGTGGGAACAATGAGAGACATTAGGGCTAGAGCTACTCTGCTGCCAAGACCAGTCAGTCATGCAGCAAGAGGGTCAAAACTCAGTGGAGTCAAGGGTATCACTGAAGGCCAATGTGAACCCTATTCAAGGGTGTCACTATATCGCCCACTCTTCCTCTATGACACTGACTTTGTTTTTGGCTATTAGGAGGTGGCTTCTCTACACAGCAAGATAAATGTTCGTGATCAGTCAGTCTCTGCCTTTAACACACGTTACAGTTTTAGCAAGTGTTTGTGCAAGAGTCTCGGTTTTTATTCCAGCAGCAATTTTGTTGATTGGCTGTCAGGCTCTGCTTGGCTGCGGCTATGTGGTGGAGCTGTTGTCTGTAAACACAGCCCTGAGGGCACATGACTGGGCCAGCTCCATCCTAATACACACACACACACACACACACACACACAAACCTCATCGGATCAAAAGCTTGTCAAGGTCTGGCAGTTGTGGGACGGAAGCACCCTTCTACCTGTTCCCCTCCCCCTTCCACCTCCTGGCCTCTCAGCTCCAGACAGATGTGTCTACATCGCTCCCTCTCTCAGTCAGGTGACTCAGTCAGGTGTGCAATTACCCCCACCCCCACAAATCACTGCCTCCCACCCTCACCCACCCCCCTCCCCCAGGGTCAAAGCTTCAGGATGCCAGACTCTGATAGCACGCAGTAACAATATCTGCACTTTCAACATAATGGCGTTGCTTAAAAAGTAGCCTCTGTTTGAAATGTTCAGAGCCAGGGGGAGTCTGAGACCTGAGAGGCCCTCAGGTAATGCCCTGGGACACCTGATACAGGTAACCCTCACATACTTCCCCTTGATTGTCTTTATCTCTTCCATTTCCTCTCTTTATGTCTCCAGATACCAACCGCATATCAGAGAAAGTCAGCCAGGATGAAAAAAAAACAAAACAAACCTAAATGTTCTCTAGATACTACATTTACTGTGGAGAAGCACAATATATTTAACACTGCAGTCCGAACTTGAGCCCAGCTGTGTACAGAGAGGTGATCTCCACTAAATTCAACACGCAGCACACATCCAAAGTGACTCCAAACATTTCTGTCTCCACTTTGGGAAAAATATGTAAATATTTCTGTATATCTCAACACTAAATGAAGAGGTTGGTTTGCTCTCTAAAGCTGCAAATTCTTCTTTTCCTTGAATCCATACACATGGGAAACAATAATGAACAATGAACAAATATGTTAAGTTTTTAATTTTGTTTTCTTTGCCACTGCCAGACGGTGTTGCTTTTGGTCATTATTTATTGGGTCTATTGTCTTTATTAATTACTCTGGTCCCCATATTGCAGAAAAGGGAAGTATGTGACAGAGAGTGTGAGACTCTGTAAAAGAAACATACTTGTTTTGTCTCACTGTGGTTTTCCCATCTGCCACGTACAGGAACCTTGATAACAAACAGGCTCTCAGATTGCTCCTGAAAATGTATTTTTGATAGCTCAGTACTGACGTGTATTGTAAAAAAAAAAAAAAGGAAAGACAAAAAAGGTTAATTTTCTGAGAGTGGCTGGAAAATAGTGCATTCCGTAAAACAAGTAACGTGTGTTTGAGTGCCAGACTTGTTGTGAATGAGACCCTGAGCTGCATGGCGAGGGCGGGGTTGTAAATGAAAGGAAGAGGTTTTTCGACTCACCGACCCATAGAGCTCTCCTTTCTCATTCATGCCGAGGTAGAGTCCAGCGTCCACCCCTCTGATGCTGACCAGACCCACTGCCAGACTGATGAACTCCAGGATACCTGAGGTCAAACAATGCACACACGATGCACAAAAAACAGTCAGGGAAACCCACAAGCAAACTGCCCCATCCCCAGCAAGTGGCCTCCATTTGTGTGACAGCAGACCAGTCAACATATGCACCAGTTAACTGGTTTTGGGAGCTTTATTTTTGCTTTGGTAGTTTACTGCTCCTCCTGTCATGTGGCTTTATAGTCACTATTATTCCAAATGTTCAAAGGAAAAAAACTGCTTGCATCTCCATTCTACTATTGAAAAAATGTTTTAAGATCACTACATAACTTATTTTGTCTTTGATTAAAGCAGAAAAGACACACGTATGGCCTGGATGCACCAGATAAAGATTTATTTGATTTTTTTTATCTTGCTTTTAAAAAAGTCTAAAGTGCACACATCACTCATTAAATCATAAACGACTGTGGTGTCTATAAATGTGTGCATCCTGTCTTTGGGACTTCCCACTAGCTACTAATACAGACTGAGAAGTCACTTTTATGAAGCTGAGATGTGGGTAAGTTGTTTAGTGGGCTGCTGCTGACTCACTTGGCAGTTACTGTAAAGTGTGACTTCAAAGGCAGGGGAACAACCGGTACAATGAAACGTTGTTGTGATGCAGAGGTTAGCCAGAGAGGATCCAGCTGGCTGTGCTGACTGGCAGAGGCCAGCTTACAGCCACCTGGTCCCCATCTCCCCGACCTCATCTGCTGCCAGAGGATGACAGAGAAGATCCCTCTAATTTTTTTTGTGGGGCTAGGAGTGTGTTTCATATCCCTCTAATCAAAGCCATGTCTTCCATGCAGTTCTGCAAAGACCTTGCATTTTATAACTAAGTGAAGCCAGAAACAAACACGCGGACCACCCATCCCTGTAAACCGGCTTGTTTTGGCTTAAGTCTGAACATTAAACCTTCCCTGAATTCCGCAGTGGTCATGCTTTAATTTAGGGTTATTCCGCTCTTTCCGCAGCGAGTGCACCTGTGAGATGACTGCATGGATATGAGGCGCGAGACATGTGCGTATCTGCCCTCTGACCTCATTTGTTTATCGTTCTCCCGCGAGCCGCACCTCGCTCCATTTACATCAATGGTACCAAATCTTCAGAGCTGCGGGCGCGTGCGCGCGCAAGTTGTTGCTGTGACTGCGAGACGCGCACGCGCTGCTTGTTTGCGGCTGAGGAGAGACACCTGCCCCCACGCGCAGCGGGGATTGCCAGAAAAAGGTGTGTGGCTCTTCTTTCCTGCGCGCCAGGTGACAGTGACGCACGAATGAGTATTCATTGGGGATGTGCGTCAGGAAAAAGCCTCTTAATTAAACGCACTTCATCCAGTTTTAGAGTGACAGCGGTGAAAATGATCTTAAGTGATAGTAGGCTACAAGATATATCGCATGGCAAAACTGTAATTAAATGTTATACTATTGATAATTGCTTTCCTCGAGATTACCGGAGGCCATAGTTCATCCCTTTTAATTTACACTTCTCTAATCGTGATTGTATATAATAAACTGTTGATGGTTAATTGGTACTATTAAACGGAAGGCACATTTGTGTCAGTTGAGGCAGAAACACTATATATAGTCAAGGCAAGTCATATATGACAGAATCTTCAATAGTTCGAATTTCTCCGATTTAGAACAAGTTAAATGCTAAAGAAATTGTCTCACCAAATCTGCTGTGATCCTGTCTTGTCCCATGCACAGTCCCATTGGGGATTATCTCCAGCTGAAAGCCGGTCCTGCAGTAGAGTTGCCGCCGCCTCAGGATCCCTTTGAGGTGCCCGAAATCCGTAGGCGACCCCCGCTGCAGCCTCCCTTCAATCTGCCCAAGGCGCTCATTCAAGCCCACTGGAGACTCCGGTAAGGGCATATTCCCGAGTGCAGGAAAGCTTTGTAAATCCAAGTCGAGTGTCCCCAGAAAACTCCCGACCTCTGCCATTGTGTGCACAGCTGTCAAATTAAGCGAAGGCATTTGAAATGTTCGGTGACTCAAGGAGGGAGAAAAGTTTACACAAGTCCAAAGCGTACCCAGCGCGCCGTGCTCCTCCAAAATCAGCAGAGTCCTTTCAGGTTATTGATCGTCCTTTGCTATAATCATCAGTTTGATATCTCTGTTTATCAGATGGAAAGACTCTATTATATACATACTCCCCACGTATTCTCACATTGGATATTCAAACACAAGCCACGCCTGGCTGGCATCCCTTCTTACGCGCATCAGTTTCCTCACTGAATGTGCACTTTCAGTCCAACTTTTACCACTGATGATGCTGCTGTCTGCAGGTTTTTTTGTCACTGCCCTCTTAGAAAGCTGTATCTATCTTCCGACCAAGCAAATCCAAGTCCAGAAGTATCTTCTCATAGCTCCTGTGCTCCTGATTGTGGTCCGACGCTGTCTGATAAAACCACATCGCCCATCCTGGCGCAGGGAACTCTGGCAACAGTTCGTGGTGCATTAAAATGCGACACAGATGCAGAAGCAAAGATAATCATTGTTCAAACACAAATGACAGCTGGCACAAAGCCGAAAAGCTACTTTTATCATAAACTAACAACCACTCCACCACAAAGGCAATCCATAATTTACTGGCTGTGTTTTTGGTCACACCATAGCCTCTCCTTGAAACAAAAAAAAGGAAAAGAAAGGAGAACCACAAAGCATCAGGCGAACGTTTCCCCCCCCACAAGATTATCTAAATAACCTGTGCACAATCTCTGATCAATCCAACCTCTTGCACAAGTGTCAGTGCCAACCACTGGACGTTTTCATGAGAGCTTTTTCTCCACCTCCTTGTTGGAAGCAGGTGCTTCCTCGCCCCTCTGCACAACGTTTGCAATGTGCTCCAGCAAACCAGCAGCTTAACCACTTGTACTACTGGCAAGGAAGGGAAAAAAAAGGGAAAATACAAATCCTGATGACGTGTAGTATCAAATCTGACTGCTGCAGAGATTGTATAAACCTCTGGAGCCATCAGAGGTTCTGTTAGATTTAGAATTTCTTTTAAAACCTCTCCAACATTAATCTTTCAAAATGTTGATTTCCCCAACTGACTTTTGTGCAACGTTTTAAATAAGCTGCTGCCTCTCCACAAGAGTTCTGCTGCTTAGTAATTATGTAACTTCATGAAACAGGAGAGAAATCACCACACACTGTGAAAAGAAAGATATACACGTATCTATTTAACTACTTAACTGTCATAATTCACAACAAATGTCCTCCCTGGACTAGCACTAGTGGTGGAGGAAGTATCCAGATCCTTTAATTTAGTAAAAGTAGCAATACATACATGCATTATTAAAAATAAATAAAAATGAACTACTGTAAAAGTCCTGCATTCAACATTTTTACTAAAGTAGTAGAAAAAAGTAATCGTTATGCAAAAAAGGCATTCATGTGTACTGAAAGTAACATATTTATGTTGAGGTAGTGCTAATTTGAATTTTTATTAATTTGTTTTTTTAAGATGTTCACATGTTATGGATGTAAAATCATAATCTGTAAAGCACAAAGTAACTATTGCAGTCAAATATATAAAGTGGCATTACATTTGAATACTCAAGTAAAGTACAATCAAAGCAAGTACATTGATTGAGTAAATGTACTTAGTTACTTCACATCTCATGTCAGCTGAAGCCAAAGTTCCTCTGATGTCAAACAGTTTGATATTTCAGGTGCACAGTGAGCTTCGCCACCATACACATGAAAGGGAACGCAGAGAAAGCCACAACAGGAATAATGAAGAATAGGTGTAATTTATGATTGAATGGGGATTTTACATCTCTTCTGTGCACAGTGGGGCAACAGGTCCCAACTTGTGGCTTCTCAGAAAAAATATATAAACCGCAGCTGTTTAGTGAAGACTTTATTTCTGTGTGAGCATCGAAATGAAAACAAACTCCAGGAGTGTTTTAATTAGTTCACTGTTCTTGAGATATCAGTGACAGCAGGACAGGTGGGAGGGGAGGGCGTGATTACATCAATAACACCGTTTAACTATTAGGCATGTTATTTTAGACCTCCTTCAAGCTGTTTTCGGAAACCCCCGTCTTGAGGGGGAGTTCTCTCCTCAGAGCTGCTCATCACAAGCAGCAGCAGCAGCTTCCCTGTAGAGAAATGGGAGTTATGACGCTTCCATGAATGGTGACAAATAGGACGCTAAAATTAACCAAAGTCTGTATGATTGTTTTGATGTCACCGTAAGGCTTTGATAAATTTCCGAGCTTCTTGTTTTTGGCTAATTCATCAACTTGTGGTGGTGGTGCAATTTATTTGGAGGCAGATGTGACTGGCTCTGAGTGGGATACAGTATGATTGACCCTCCAAAGCACGCAGGCCTTTTTCACTGCTACTAATTATGCCACTATAAATCTTACGGGTGTGTCATGGCTGCATTGAAGTCAGAGGAGGGACAGTGGCTTTCAGCTGGTGCGGGATATGAAAGGTGGTGGGGGTGATGAATGCCCATGGGCCTCTGCTTGATGAATTGGGCAAGGGGTTGACGAGGAGTCAGGGATGGTCAGGCTTTGTGCGAACAGACACCAGGACCCTCGCTGCAGAAGAGGATGAAAGGAGGATTCGTCTCAGCTAAAGGGTGGAAGGAGAGGGATTAAAGAAAAGAGAGACGGCGAGAAAGAAAGAAAGAAAGAAAGGGATTGAGCAACTGAAACAGAGTAATAGAAAATTGAAAGGAAACACCCAACCCCCGTTTCTTCCCTCCTCATGAGCATGTTCTGACTTTCGCTTACTGTCCATCTCTTGTGTACAAAACTGAAATCAATCTTACAAGCTATTAAGTGTTAGAATAAAAATCTAGAGGTGGTAAATTTTGATTTCATTTCTTTTTTTTGGTAGCTATTAGAGCTACATCTGTTGCTGGTCAGCTATATTTTATAGTTGACATGGCAGATTTATGGCTGCAGACACACAAAAAAAAAAATCCAGAGTTAAAATGTTCCCATATGCTGAGAACCTGCAGAGGATATAGAAATTAAGATAATGACCTCGAGTGCATGGCTGCAGCTTTGAAGTTGCTCTCCCGTGAGTCACAGCCACAGAGTCAAGATTAAAAAATGAAGTTAACTTGCAGCAGGAATTGGGGGCTAATAAGTACCTCACCTGTTTATTTGGATGAGACAAACTTCATATGTGTCCTCTTCAGAGGGGTGAGCAAAGGTCGCTATGTTGTACAGACTGAGGTGGGTTTGATTCGATTATGGAGCATGCTGGAGATGCTTGTTTGTATCTGTAGAGTCCTTGTTGAAGTTAAAGTAATATTTTTGGGGAAATATGCTTTCTTGCTGAGAGTTAGATGAGAACACGATAGCACTCTCATGGCTGTATGGTAAATATGAAGCTACAGCCAGCAGCCGGTTAGCTTAGCTTAGCATAAAGACTGGAAACAGCTAGCCTAGTTCAGTCAGAAAGTAACAAAATCTTCCTACCAGCATCTCTAAAGCTCACTAATTAGAACGTCATAACTCTTGAGAAGTGCTGGTAGAAAACCAACACTGATTTTTTTTGTACGTATTAAACAAATAAAACATAATGGGAAAAGAGCTGGTAGATCTATTTTTTTGCATTTGGGCCATCTGTTTCCCTCTGTTTCCAGTCTTTACGCTAAGCTAAGCTAACCAGCTGTTGGCGGTAGCTTCATTTTTTTTTAAGATTATTTTTGGGCATTTTTAGACATTTATTGACAGGACAGCTGAAGAAATGAAAGGGGAGAGAGAGGGGGGAATGACATGCAGCAAAGGGCCACAGGTCGGAGGAGTAAACCTCTATATATGGGCGCCCGCTCTACCAACTGAGCTATCCAGGCACCCGGTAGCTTCATTTTTGACAGACAAACATGAGAGTGCTATTGATCTTCTTATCTAACTCTCAGCAAGAAAGAGAATAAACGTATTTCACAAAATGTCAAGCAATCCCTTCTGTGATGTTGCGTATTATTTTTGCAGATTCCTCAACAAGATGCTCAAGAAATGTGGTCCTCTTCATATAAATAATGTAAAAGTCCTGAAACAGAGGCCCCCTTCCTCTCATACTGGTTACAGGGGAGCCAGTTGCAGCTTCCCTCTACTGTGATGGATGCCTAGTTTAGAAGAAGGCCTCCTGCTGCTTCTGATGGCTCACACATAATCATCCGATCTGGGATCAGGTTCCTCGAACCCCTCTTAACCTCAGCCAAGTGAGGGCATGAAAAAAATGTCTGACTCAATGTCAGCGGCTATTAGGTATGAGCCCTTGTATCTCATACCACTCGGTTAACAAGGCGACTAAAGGGGTCAGACCCCTGTGTTTCCTGACTAGCAAAGCAGCACAACCAAGTGTAAGGACTGTTGAGTGTAGCTGCAGAGCAGAGCTACAAACTCCCAGTGAGAGAGAGGAGAGAGGACATCATCTGTTCTTATTTTACCTTTTGTCAAGCAGCATGTGGAAAATGATCTTCACTGTGAGTTATTTGCAGAGCTGGATTCCGTGTTATTTCATTCCCTAGCAGAGACATAACAGAGAGGGTCTCCTCTTTCACGCAGGTGGTCCTTCGGCCTTGTTCAAGGGCGCTGTGTGCGCAGGGGCAGGGGTGGGAGGGTACGCGGGGGGGGGGGGGGGACACACACAGACAGATGCATGCGAATTTAGGTAATGGTGTAACATTTCAGCGCCTGCTTTCCTTGGCCACCCCATGTAAAGATAGTGTTAATTAATTAGTTTGCTTTGCTTTTAAGCACTAACGAATGGAGCCCTCCGGGTTTTGAGAAGCCACTAGTATGCAAGGAACACAGTCTAAAACCAACATTTGTTGTACAAATTGCTTGCATATGTTCTTGGGAGAGGGAAAAAAGATCCTTGTCATGACACACCAACAGAGATGTCCCACTATTTTTTTTTTCTTTTACTCGAAGGGAAAACCTTGGTAGGAATATTTTAAGTTTGTCTCCAACATTTTGGTTTAGCAGTTAATTATCCGTAATCCAAACTTGTGGTTTTGCTGTTTTCATTAGTCGGCTGACTTAAATATAAACTGGAACACTAACTGCCGTATCTCAGTATTTTATGGTGTAAACGTCCTAATTATCCATGATATAAGTAGTTTTTTTGTTTTTTTACTTTTTACTTGCTGATTCTTCTGGTCATTACCACAGCCACTGATTCATCAATGGATTTACCTATTTAGGATTGTACTGCCTAATGAGTCTAATAGTCTGCTCGTGCTTCATGATTGACAAGCTGAAAGGAGCCCTCACTATCTGAGCGATGTTCCACCTGTCCATCCACGCTGATGACTGAGGTGCGGTGTAATAACATCAATAACAGCTTGACTTGTGTTACTCAGCTCTGCAAAGGCTGCGGTCTGATGTTAGTGAGTGTATATGCGTGATCATGATCCTGTCTGATGAGGGAACAGGCCCTCAGAGCGAGACTATTATTCTTACAACAACACAGAGCAGGAATCTACCCTCAAACAGATGTTAGGAGCCCTTTGTAGAGCCTTTGGCACGGAGCCCAACCCTACCTATCTGCACAGCTATTTACATGGCAATCCAGCTGCTCAGTCTCTTTTTCTCCTTCTCTCTCTTTCTTTCACCCTCCCTTACCCTCTCAACCCGTGTCTTTACATTTACATTCCCCCCCCTCTCTCTCTTCCTCCCTCCTTCTCCCCCCTCACTGTTTGAAATCAAATACCCCCTCACATATAAACTTTGATCAATCAAACGTACTAATTTGTTTAGCTGAGGAGACAGTGACATACTGATGCAGGTTCAGTTACACAGAGATGAAAAAGGCCAGGCGTCCCGTATCTCAGAATATCTCGGTGCTGACGCAAACCTTTACCCCACACTTTATATTTAGTCTTTCCCTTTCACAGAAAAGACAAATATATCCCAAAAATGTCTACCTGCTACACTGACTTATTGTCCCCTCTTGTCCAAGCAGATGTGGGAGGGAAGGATTTATAATGATAACCGTTCCTGGAAGTCCTGGAGTTTATATTTGCTTTCTCACTAATCTTATGAGGTGATATTAAATGCTGTGCACTTTTATATTAGCCAGCATGTTCTTTGATATGTGCGTAGCTGGAGGAAAGTCATTTGTTAAAGTCATTTATTTAATTTGATTTAACTCATCTATCAAGTTCAGAGTACTTAAGGGACTGTAGAGAAATTATAGGACTAGGGAGATGGGCTGAATGTTTCTCTTTATAAAAAAAGAAAGGCCATCTCCATGTTTATACGTTTTTCTTTGGACCGCCTCTTGAGTAAGAGAACTATTCGACACACCCCTTTTACTGTACGAAAGGGTACAGTTATTTTGACCAATGATTACTAAAGGTGTATCATGCTAATGGAGCAATCATTTTCACATACTTTTTAAAAAATTTTGGACAACCCTCCCCTCAGCAGAAACAAAAAATACGAACGTGCCCCCTTTTCTGACCCTTTCCTTCCCTGTAATAAATTTTGCACAGTCCCTAAAAACAGAAGCCAAATTGAGGTTGCGAGAAACAGTGAAAGAAGTGTGCATAGACTATATTTATCCACTCATTTAGGACCAGTTCCTAAATGTGTAGCCCTGTATGGTTTGGACACTTTTTGTTGACTTTATTGTCATTTTCATAATGCTTAGGGTTTAATAGCAGTCACAATGGCTAAAGCTATGCAAAATAGCACAGAGTTTTTGAGCTCAGAGAAGAGGGTGGATGTGGTCCTCATTAGCAGCTCAGTGGCAGCATTATCATAAGATGATAATTAGACAGGTTACCTTCATGTAAATAAAAGGCAGTGAAATCGAAGTCCGCTTGGGCCCTGAAGCTGGCCGGCTTGTCAGTAGAGGGTGCTGATGTTTTCCCCTTTCATAGCCCAGCCAACATCTCAGATTGCTTAGGAATCATGCAATGTCACGCTATGACAAATGGAGATACATTAGTTAATTAAAGAGGGGAGTTCAGAGCACGGTGACGCAGATTGTTCTTTTTTTTTTTTGCTTTCACTCTTAAACATTCCTTCGTGTCACGATACAAAGGCAGAGTCCAACTCGCTGACTCTCCTGGCGTGATTGGATGAGATCTTTCTCAGTTTCTGTAATCAAAGCTGCTGTAACTTCTGATGTAGTTTTGCTGTTATTCTCCGCGGTGCTGTTGACTTAAGTGAACAGTCAGATCTGGTATATTAGAGGAGGTAATTTACTGTCTAGAATGATTTACAGTTTGGGGTGATTGCGGGCCTATGCATGTGAATGCTTAAAGTTTGTTTACCAAATAGGATTAGCAGAAGGCATGTCTTTCGCGTGCTCATTGATATTAAACAGTTCCTCCACCAGAGACGTTTTAATTGACTTAAAGTTATTTTTGGCAAATGAGGAAACGCCAAAGGAACTAATGGGGGCAGCAGGTTCATTATTGATGATTTGTATTGGGATGCTAAAATGGAAAAGAAAGCACAGAAACCCACTGTTTTCATCTGAAGTCTTTGACTTCTCCGTCTTTGATGTCGTGGGGGCGAATAGTTGTTCGGTTGAGACAGTCTCTCCGCTGCCAGAAACCAGACTGGAGGCTGAGACAGGTGCACTGCGTTCATCACATCCTGATGGAGGAGACTGAGGGCCAAGATGTTGTTCTCAACATATTGGAAGTGTTTGTTAACAGATGGAGACATGTGCTGGCAAATGTTACCTAACTTTGTCCAGAAAGAGGGGAGAGAAAAGGGATGGGGTGGAAAGCAAGGTTTCATTTCCAATGGCACGAAGGACATTGAATAGAATAGACAGAAATAAAGATAGAGATAAGAAGGAAATCACTCAAGATTTCATTTTAAAATTTTGCATGTCCAAACATTGCGATTAAATATAATACATTGTAGTAAGAGGAACTACAAAAACCTCTTGTGTTGTAACTGTCAATCTAGTCTGATAGAAAATGGTTGAGACTTTGTTTATTCCCAGGTTTCAACTATAATACCCAGCTGCAAATTGTGCAAAACCACAAGCAGGTTAAGGATTTTCCCTGAGGAAATTTTTTTTATCCAACGTCTGTCATACTTCTCAAGCACGTCTTAGTCGCATATGTTCTTCCCCAGTCCACTCCTCTATCTGTGTTTGTATCACAGCTTTATTTCTCTTGTAAGGTCATGCAGCTACAGCTGGCATCAATATGGCAGGGCTTTTTTTTCTGTCTGAGTCCAGTGCTGGAAAGTTATATTCATAGGGCTAATCAGTTTAAAAGATAATGAAAACAGAGATTGTTTACAGAGATTAGGCCCTTGGAAATGGAGTAATCAGTGCTTTGAAAGGGCATTGACAGCGGTGGGCTGGATTACTGTCTGTAGAAACTGAACAACGCCGCTCTAACTCTCCATCTCTAACAAGCTCTCAGAGCCCTGATGTCATCACAGATAGAAGATAGAGTACATTATCCTCCATTCCTCTCCATTTGCTTCTCTTTGCTGGAATGAAATTACTCAACATTTAACAGACGGGGCACCTGTCAGCCAGATGTGTTTGAGTAATGAAAAAAGTGTAGGATGAAGTAAGCGTTTTGACAAAAATGTCCACAGAAAAATTAATCATTGGCTTAATTCCTTCTCAGCTCACATTGTTTAATACGCTGTATGATTTATGTGACAAAGGATTGATTTATTTCAGAGCAGATATGCTGGATTACTGTAGGAAAGTCACCAATTCAAGCCCCTTGGAACATATTTCATGCTTTCATAAGCATATGGATTATATACTTATTTTGATAAAAACTGCATTAATACAGGCCAGCCATTGTATGTTTTTTCCCCCTCTTGAAGGTACAGTAGGTTTTAATTTGTGTGGCTTATATAGTGTTGTTTGTTGGCCAAGCTATTCGATCTGGTTCCCACTTTATTGATTGGAGAGACACATGGGGCCCCAGTTTAATTGGGGAGGGGTTCCCTCATAAGAGCTCACCCCAGAAAAGCCATGAAAGTAATTATCAGTATCTCAGATCTCATCCACTAAGGGGGGGAACATATGTTTAGGATTTGGACTTATACAGGGTTGCCCCCCTCAGCAGCCAAACACAACTTGTATCCTTTCGTAAACTAGGCGCGCAGGGCGAGTACACATGTAGCAACATGTCTTCTGACAGAAAAAAAGATCTGGTAGAAAGATAGATGAAGGGTTTATGTCCAAGATGTGCCAGGACAAGAGGTAGAACAGCTTGTTTTTTGGCTCACGATTTGACTCAACATTTGGCTGTTTTCTTCTTGTTATTGATGGAAAGATCTTTTTTTGCTCCAGTATATGTGACCATTTGCTGTAAAATATACAAATGTAAAAGATAATTTATGAACAATCAGAATACATAAAACCAAAACCAATGGTACTTGGTGGCTTTGTTTGCTCTGTGACTGATCAAGAAGACTTTAGGGAAGTGATCCTTTTGGAGAGAAGAGGATGGGCGTGAATCTTTTGTCTCAGTCTGAGTCCACTTTTGGCGACGAGGCGCTGTCAGTTGAGCAGCCCAGTGAGGCTAACCCCCGGCCCTCCGCCTCTGACCCCTGGGGGAATCTTTATCCTGATCAGAATACAGGGCAGAAACCTCCTATAAAGTCACACAATAAAGTGAAACAGAGACTTCTTTGGAGAGGCAAAGGGGACAGATCACCATATAAATGTAATTTATCTTCCGGGATTCTACTTTTACTGATCAAACTGTCCTATTTTGCCTACACGATACCTTTCTGTACTTCAACAAAGACACAAGCATGAACTTTTTTTTTCTGTTGGTGCTGCTGCTGTCACATTTTATGCCATCTTAAGACTGATGTAAAGGTTTGGGTTTGTAAAGCCCGGCATGTATTCCAGAGGTATCCATTAGTGTAATGCCGTTGTTTAGGAAATCTGGCTGTTTGATTGCGAAGGAGACCCTGACAGTGTACTTGACAAACAGTCGGCTGATCCATTTCCTTCCCAAAGGAGAATGACAGGGGGCTGCCTTTGCTGCGAGTGGCCCCACTGTGTGCCTATAAGAACTGAAAGTTGGGTGGTCCGTCCATCAACGGCAGATTTGGGGTTAGGCCTGAGAAAAGCAGCTCACCCATATCAGTTTCAAAGAGTGAAACCCTAAGCGCCGGCCGCTCTCTGCCCGCTGCAGCCTTATATGCACAAAGACACCTGTTGTTCGACTCTCATACAAAGCCTTAATCAATCTAGGTGTTTGCAGCCAAACAACCACAAATGCCATCTTGTATTCAGTTTGTGAAGTTTTATGTGATTAAAAAACTGTACATGTTTGTGTTCTGCTTTTGGCCAGTTGCAGCGGTTGGATAACAATGCCAAAACACTGATTACACACAATTTTTAACATCAGGCCTTGCAATATTTAAAGCTATTTTAGCCAGATATGAATTTCCATTTACTGTCAGTCTGCAACATGAATGAGACAGTAATGCAGTGCTAAGCTGTAGGTCGCTCATAGTAACAGTAACAGTAAGGTAAAACATTTTCTGAGCAAGCTGAAACTTCAGCACTGCAGAACACCAGGATGCAACTCCCAAAGAAAAGGAGTCTTCCAAAAACTTTCTGGCTGCTCCGTCCCTGTGGTCCATGCTGAACAAGCCGAGGATGTGTCAAAGATGTAATTTTTTTCTTGTAACACACCGGGTAAATTATTTCTGAGTCAGCAAGCGAAGCCAAGCTGAGATGATATTTGCTCGTTGCTATTACAAAGACACTATGGTGCTTTGTTCATGGCTACTTGTCCCTCTTACTTCTTACTTGTTATGAGAAATTACATGTTCAGTAATATAATTGATTATCTTCGGACAACAATGGTTCATTGTGTTTTTACTCGGGGAGGGGGCAGCAACTAGGCGACACTGCCTTGTGAAGGCCAACGATGAAATTTGTATTCAAGTCAAAGAAATTGAACCCAAATTGTGTTTGGTTTAAAAAAAAGCATTAAATACATAAAAAAACAAACAAACATCAGTTAAAGTTTTGTTGGGTTTTGCAGATCTATAATATGTCCAAACTAGACAATTGAAAAAATTCTATTAAGTTTGCAGTAAGAGCATCCATTAGAAACATTTATCTAAATAAATAGGGGGTTGTAGTTCACAATTAAACTTTGTTCTTCCCTCTGGCTGGTGTAAACAATTTCATATACAGTACAACTATGAAACAACAGTGACGGGAAAGTTTAAAGAGTGTCAAAGAGAAGTTTGCGTTTTTAGGGTATTTTTTATTGCCGTAGTTTATGTTAAGAAAGCCTAATCTCACTCCCGCTGGCTGTACGTCTGATGCTATTTAATCCAGTAGTTAAACAGGGGACAATTAAGAGAGACTGAAGATTGTTGAGGAAAGATGGGATTGGTTTCTACCTAAATCTTTCCAGTAGAGGGGAGGCAGATATGAATAGCAGTGGTAATTTGATGAGGCGCTGCCTCTCTTTGGGATCACACACTGAGAGAAGGCCTTGTTTATGTGCCAAATGGATTTATGGAATCAAATAGGAGTTTTCATTTCCTTGTTTGAGTCGACGTGCAGGGGATTAGAAGGGAAAAAATGTGGGCAAAGATAAAAGTAGTTATCAGACACACCATGCTGGAACAAAGGCTCTTTGGTTTACCTGCAGGTCATTCTGATTTTCCATTTGGCTTTGAACAGTGTCTTTATGGTGCACTATTCAAGCCATGATTAACTGAAAAGAAGTTTGGTTTAGTTTGTTTATCTGCACAGGTAACAAAACACAGAAAAAAAAACCACAATATATGAATTATAAAAAAACAATTGAGCTGGTAAGACCCAAACTGATTTATAAAATGACTTTTCACCGAAAATAAACAAATCAACTGAAATTAAACTACTTTGGGCGAAATCAAAAGGTCACTGTGTAAATGCAATAAATCAATAGATCATGAGAGTGTAATTGATTATATTCATGAAAAGTGTTCTTTGTCTGCTCATTACTTAAGTGTTTACTGTTCTGCTGATGATAAGATTTTGCATCTGAATTCTTCCAGGGATCAGAACAAATAACTAAATTTAGCAACTAGCAGAACATTCTACCTTTAGACAGAGCCAGGTTAGCTGTTTCCCCCATTTCTAATCTTTTTTGCTAAACTAAGCTATAACCATACAATCTTTTCATTTAAAGTGCTCATATTATGCTCATTTTCAGGTTCATAATTGTATTTTGAGGTTGTACCAGAATAGGTTTACATGGTTTAATTTTCAAAAAACTTCATATTTTTCTTGTACTGCACATTGCTGCAGCTCCTCTTTTCACCCTGTGTGTTGAGCTCTCTGTTTTAGCTACAGAGTGAGACGTCTCACTTCTGTACCATCTTTGTTGGGATTTGCACGTGCGCAGTAGCTAGGTAAGGATCACATCAGCTACCTAGCTGTTTCTCTAACTTCAGTTAGTACAAGGCAGGATTAGCCGAGAGACTTCTTCTAAACGAGGGCACACTTCCAACATTGCGTGGAATACCTGCAGAACAGGGACATGTAAGTAGTTATTTTGTAGATTATGGTGAACTCGTGTGTGTTGAGAATGAGGCTAGAGCTAGCATGCTAGCGGTTAGCCCCCTCGTTTCGGTCAGTGACGTAGAAAACCCTGCAGATTTTGAACAGCTCACCCGGAGACTGAAGGCAGGTTACATTCAGAAACCCGTATCTCACTCAAAACAGCATGGATGTTTTTTTTTCCCAAGTTTGTATGTGTGTGGAAGCACCAGAAACACAAAATAACACCCCAAATCCCAGAAAAAGTGATTTTTTTTCATAATATGGGCACTTTAACTCGGTAAGTATATTTCCCAGTATATCGAACTATTAAACAGTGGCCTGATAAATGTGCAAATATTTTAGACTGTTAAGTAGTGAATGTGTATTTTAAACAGCGCTGCCCCTTTGGCCTTTTCTCTGTGGTTAAGGACATCTTTAGTCTATTTTACAATGCAGAGTTGGAATCAAACCCTCACTCTGACTGCCCTTTGTGGTTCCAGGGGGCGCAGGTTCAAATCTGTCAGTGGGAAGAGACAGCAGCTATTTCCTGTGAACACTCTAACACACTCTAATTTAAGGCATATAGTTGAACAGTTAAGTACATGTGTATGTTTTCTGCTTTTTGCATGCTTGCGTGTTTGTGAGCATATTTGCTTTTTCAAACTTGAAAAGGACACTCAAATTCACAAGTGAATGGGTCCATGCGCCCTTTTCACGTTCTGAAAGTCTGACAACATGCCTCTTAAATCATTCTCTGATATCATCGACTTCATTTGATGTTTCCAAAAAGTTAAATCAATATCGCAGCGTACACAATATCAGCTTGCTGCCAGCCACACCAAATTGGATATCAAACTTTGCTGGCTATCGCAGACCAAAACAGCAACTTCATGGAGGAACTATGGAACAATTTGTCAAGGCATTGTGTGTTTTTTTGACTTTAAACATGCTCTTATTGGCTTTTGCGTGTGAGGCACAAGTGAGGTTATTAATTATCACAGTCTCTCAGCTCTAGTAAAGGCAACAGCTGCATTTCATAGAGGACTTGCAGGCAGCTTTGTATATAAAGAGAGGGACAGAAATAGACCTTTACGCCTCAGAGTGATGGGTTTTTCACAAACTGCTATCAGAGAGCTGGAGTGACTGAGAGAAAAAGAGACAATGAATCTTGACGAAGCACCTGATTGACTAACATTTACTTGTATCTACTACTTCTTTAGAAATTCATTGTGCATAACTTGTTTCCCTACCAGAGAGCCCGTGTCTAATTGACCGATTAAAGTTAAAGTTGAAGTCCAGACACTTTTTAAAGTATGTAAAAATACTCTATGATTCATATTTTGTTTAACATGGTTTTGTCTGAAAAGGGGCTGGAAGCACATCTGCTCGTTCTTCCTTATTGAGGAATTCTGGATCTATGAATATTCAAATATAGAAATATCCAGGGTGCGATTTGTGAAAAAAAGCAGAGTGGGGGATGTTTTTTGATCATTCTTAACCAAACAACACATGCAGTAATTTAATTCCCCTTTAATCCCCCCTTCCAATACCATGGATAGTGCCAGTCGGCCAGCCACACCAGCACTGGAAGTGGAGGGCTGCAGCTTTCGCTTGGCAATAACCTTACACTTATAAACAAAGCAGTTCCAGAGAGCCTTTGGGTCAGTCACATATGCGTTTTCCGACTTTATTTGATGGGAAGTAAAGTATACGCACTGATCCAACTCACACAACGTGAACAAACCTCCGATTTGGTTAGACTCTCATGGGAAAGCTAATAAATTGTTTTGTTTTGTTTTAGCAACAAAGCTAATGACAGTTAAAAACGTTAATGGATGGTTGGTGGATAAAATATGGACAACAAGACTACCAATACTGGACCTATGAGTATGGATTTATTATTCACAAGTCCCCGAAAAGATGAAGAAGTTTTGTTATCATACAGTGGCTTGCATAAGTTTACACACCCATGCTAAATGTGACTAAAAAGAGGAATAAAAAAAAAACATCTTTTGGAAATTGATCTTAATGCCTTAATTAGAAAAATGAGGAAAAATACAACCTTTAAGGAAACCAATTTTCTTTGTGAATGAATAATGTATCGTAAATAAATAAATGTTCTTCCTTAAAATACAGGAGGCATAAGTATACACAAACCTATGTTATATTCCCATAGAGTCAGGCAGCTTTTTATTTTTAAAGGCCAGTTATTTCATGGATCCAGGATACTATGCATCCTGATAAAGTTCCCTTGGCCTTTGGAATTAAAATAGCCCCACATCATCACATACCCTTCACCATACCGAGAGATTGGCATGGGTACTTTCCAAAAGATCATCTCTCAATGCAAATCAAACCAGCTATTAGGCTAACTGAAATAAAACCATGCCAATCTCTAGGTATAAAATATGTATTGTCAGTATTATAGTCAAATAAGACATAGACATAAGAAAAACACATTTTGGAGTGGAGGGAATATTTAAACTGTACTACCCTGTAGTTACTGTTGCTACAACTGTCAAGCTTTACTGGCTGAAATGACAAATTTTACTGGCAGATTTTATCAGCTGTATACCGGTAGCTAGTTAATTAAGCTGACGTTAGCTCCATGAGTTTGTTGAAAACACTGTGATCGTCTGACTTCTTAATATTTCCAGCAGAATCATTTTAGAAAAAGAATCTTGTAAAGGGGCCTTGAATGTGCACTTGACGGCTACAAGCATATCATGCTAAAAGAAAAGTATCCTAGTATTTAAAGTATGATAAGGAAAATGTAACAGCCAAGTTGAGTCTTTTAATTTTTTTTTTATAACATAACCCTGTTTGGCTGCTCAGCTTGTTTGTGTGACTCACCAATGTGTTTGACAAATGTATCTTGGGTAACGTTTGCTATGTGTTTTCTTTTCCAAATCCAATAAAAACGTGGAAAAAGCTGCTAACTTTAGCCTAAATTCTGATAGCATCCAGGACCAGCTTACACACAGTGGAGGAATTCTACACTGTAGATGTGCTAGTCGTGAGCAGGGCTTTTGTTTTTTCAAGACATACCCTGTAACACAGAAAATGACCTGGTTAGTTACCTATTTAGTTAATGTGCTCCTTGGTCTTGGAAGTACTACTGAGTAACGCTACTACTAACGCTAGTCAGCTGGAAATGTTAACGATTGCAGCTTACGTAAGCGCAGATGGACCATTGGATTTGTTACACTTCGTTCTTGTGTTTTTTGGTTTCGGAGGAACAAAAGGACGCTCCGAACTCTTTAGATGTCAAATATCTCTCCTATTGCAGTCTTGTGCACAATACTTCAACATGCGGAGAAATCCAAAGCTTGTTCTGGCATTCCTGGTTACAGTTGCTAAGATGTGATTCGACAATCGCTGTTCGGGTGGAGGGGATTAATGGACAGTCAGGTAGCAATAAAGAGAAGTTCTGATAGTCAGTGACTTTACTATGTTGTGGAAACTGAGGATAAAGGCCTGTTGGTATTAAGTACATTTCCCTCTGTTGAATTCGGTATTAGGAAGAGACAGAACACACACAGCGGCAGCTTCTTCGGAAGATATGAGCATAACCTTTGAAGTGACTGGTGACAGTAGTTCATATATCTGGCGATGGTTTTGTCAGGTGGACTGCTGTCTATAAACACATTCCAGAGGTCCAGACCTAAGTCATTTTCCAGAGAAGGTGGAGAGCAGCAATGTTAAAATCACAGGCTTGTTTAGGTTTTGCAGAGTGATCACTGCATTATGAAACTTTACATCTCTGACCCCGGGGTCTGGAAATGCCCAGGTGGACACATGGCTTTTTCATTGTCCTCACAAAGCCTGTCTATTGTCTGCCTCCTCTCTCTGTGTCTCAATCAGAGACTCTGACGCTGCTCTGCGGATGCACCTGGCCCATAAGGTTTCACTCATACGTCCTCCGCCTCGGAATATTAAAACGCTGACAAAAAGTTAAACTGAGTAGTGCTGTCGTCTTTTAGCAGACTGCTCTGTGGTGCAATATTAGGTGCTATTGTCCTGACAGTGTGACCAGTCAGTAAGATTTAAAAACAGCATGGTCTTTATTGGGGGATATCATGTTTTTCGGGGATGAATGTAGGATTATTTGAACAGCATGGGCTGGGATAAGGGGCTAATGTGGAAGAAGTCTAAAAGTGGCTCTGACTTTTGCTTTTAGTCTCAGCTTCTGCTTATAGGGGCACAGACTCGGTGTGGATCGGCCCAGTCATGAGCCTAACAGATGTGGCCCTCTCTCTGTTCCTCGTCCAGGCTGCCATGGCAGTCGTTCAGTTTTTCTCTGTCAGAGGTTCAGTCCAGGGAGTACAGGTTCGGGCCTTGCGTGCGCCCTCCCCAATGTTTACCCTTCATCCTGTCAGCATGGCTGGATACTTGGCTAAAAACAGCCAGCAGCTGATGATGTCCAGGACTGATAGAGGTATCTGCTTTCATTAAGGAAGACTCTATTAGCCAATGGTGTGAATTTAACGTTTGTTCTTAGAGGCCAAGCCTCAAATAAATGAAGGGTTATCTATAGCTCTCTAATTGAAACCACCTTGACTCTTGTTTCTTTCTCTCCCTCCATCCCTCCATGTGAGTGATTTCATGACTTTTGTCCGTTGGAGTCACAAGAAACAGATGTGAGCGAGATTCCTGCCGGTTTCTGCTTTCGATCGAAAACTTGGTAGATGGTCAGATTGATGACATTTTGTTTCCCTATGAACATGTTCTTCATTGGATTTATGGAGTGTCTCTCTGCTTTCTAAACACCTGCTGCGCTGAGGCGGATGGCAAATCAAAGTTGATACTCTCACGTCGCCGACATTGCCGTACAAAGGAAAGTCAAACTGAAAAATTTAATTATGGGAAAGAATACAAAGTGAAAAATATCTCTTGGTTGACATATGATTTGTGAATATTTTGTAATGCTCATAAAACAGATAAATGTGTGCCACAGAGGCTACGTGATACATGAAGGAGAAGCAGCATCCATCATTAATTTATGTCCTATAAAAAATATTATCTTGACAAATGATACAATCTGCTTCACAGCATAGTTAGGGATGAAATATGACTGATATATCTTCTTGTTTTATTATTGCAGCCTCCAAGAATGTTGTACTTTCATCTTCTTTCGATTTAGCCGTGCATTAAGTGTTAAATCTGTGTACAATGAACAATATGATACACAACTGAGCCTATACTAATAATATTGATAATTATGTATTTATGTATTTAGCAATGAAATGCAGTGCCATTTAATCAACTGCAGTTGAACTTGTCAAGTAAAAAAATGTTGGATCTAAGTGTTTTCTCTGATTTGTGTTTAACCTGTGGTTAACCTGATAACTCTTAGAGCAGCTCTGGAAAGTAGAATGATCTTCTATTCTTTCCCCGGCTTCAGACGCCCCGTCACTTTACATTAGCGCTAACAGTCAGCTGCACCCCGGCCTGCTCTGTCTGGCAATCAGCTCGAGAGTCTGAAACACCTGCTCATGTTAGGCAGTTTCCATGGAATAATGCAGTAATTCCATCAGGAATTGATTGGAATTGGGGGAAAAAAAGCAGGAAAAGGGAAAACAAATATGCGCCTGCACATACAGTAGACTCGATTGGAAAGAATGCCACTGTTTGTTTTTTCAAGCAAAGGAAAAACCTCTCCTCTTTTACCACGGGAGATCAAAGAGGTTTTGTGATATGAGATGGTCTTGCATGCACTGCTTCGAAGGGAATTAGACCCCCCTGTTCCCCTGGTGCAGTCTGCTGCCCCCTTTGATAATTGTGAAGAAAATATGAGCTGTTATATCTGCTTTGCCATGGGTATCTGTCTTTATTTATAGATGTCATGTTTAGCTCTATATTCGGATAAAAAAGCTACTTGCTGTTTGAGATTCCCTGCATATCCAAGAACTTTAAATCAAAAGTGCTGAAGGCAGAGCAAATTAAACATGAAGTCTCTCAGCTGCTCACACAACTTTATGTGTTTGCGGTATTTCCTGTTAGCTGTGTTTGGAAGACATGCGTCTCTTTTACTGCAATTCCTCCCAAAGCCCAAAGAACTCCATCACTTTTCCTCAGACACCAACTGTTTTTCATCAGTGGTATCTTTATCGACACAGGAATACACACTCAGTTCAGCCAACCCCTCTGACTTTGGCTGTTGCAGGAGTGTTTCTTCAAGGTTGCACCTCAGATCTGTGAGAATCATTCTCTCTCTGGCTTCCATGCTTCCACCATTTTGACAAATACACTTATTCCCACTCCTTCCAGAGGGGAGGATAAGTATTGCTGTTCTTGCCAGGGTCGAACACGCTGCAGAGAAGACATGATATCAAAGGGCTGGGGAAGATTTGGAGAGTGAGGAAGCACACCTCTTGGGCCCTGGAGAAACACCACCCTTCACACATCATCACATCCATCATCCCACAAGAGCACCATTAAACATTGTCATTCTTCACCCAGCGGAGGACAGAGCACCTTGCTCAAGCTGGATTTCTCTTTCCGAACATGCAATCTGAATTCCTTCATTCTTTTCAGAGCATCTCTCTCATAACCTTGTCCTTGGGCGTGTGTTATTTGTTTTGACAAATTGTACTTCAAACTAGAAAACCACGGCCTCTAGTGGTTACCAAAGAAACACAATATGATATGTGATTGAAGAGATGAAACAACCTGTGTTTTTTCAGCAATTACATGTGAAAAAATAAGGTTTTCCATTGCATTGCAATTTGATTTGCAGCTGTTTTCCCCATGCTAAGCATCGTCCATATCAAGGGGAGTGGTAATGACTGAAAATGTGATCTTTTCTGATAGCAATCTAGATTAACTGATGGAAAACGATGTGTGTGCAGTGGAACTTTCCGCCTGAACTAGGAACAGGTTGTCATGTTACTTGCTGTTTACTTTGTCTCCTCAACCTGCTAAGACATGAGATATTGTCTTCCCACTCACAGGTATTCTACAAGCTGTCTCCCCTGAGCTGCACACACACACACACACACACACACACACACACACACACACACACACACACACACACACACGTGTGCACGAACAATTTCCCCCTGTGTTGATGGGTGAGTGAGAAAAACATTCCTCAGTCAGGAGGTGGAAGTGCCCTGAAGGAGTGTGGGTGTGTGCGTGTGCGTGTGTGTGTATGAGAAAGAAGAGAAAGACAAAGGAGTCATTTCACTGCTACTTTTTCCTCGGCAAGACAGTGGACACAATCAGCTGTAATCCCTACTGTTACAGTGCAGGACACACACACACACACACACACACACACACACACACACACACACACACACGGTAAGAAATGAGAGATGAGAGAGAGATCTTCCTCCACACAAGGCCAGGTGGATTACATCAGGAGCTGGGTATTACTTCAGGTGATGCCTTGTCATGTGCAGGGTGTTGGTGTTGTACATGGACTTATGCAGGGAACTCCGGGGAGAGGCATTTTGTCGAGGCGAAGGCAAAACAGCAAAGAAATAAACATGTTGTCAAGGCAATATCAAGCATGTTCCCTCACGCCTGCGACTGGCAGCGGGAGTATTTCCGAAACCTTGCCGCTGTTTCTCTACTTAAACACCTGTGACACACGATATGAGCAAAGCCTGGGAAAAGCATGGTTGTGGTTCCCTTGGGGAAGTTGGGGGGACGAGAGTGGGGATGTGTGTGAGACCTGAAGAAGTGTGTGTTCCTGGGGTGTTTGCCATGCAGCCCAGTGTGCGGCGCTTAGGGCTGCTGGGGACTCCGGTGTGTGTTCAGCTGGACCTGCAGGATGTTTTTATAAGGGAGGCGATCCCCTCCTGCACAACATACACACATACACACACAGGTGCTTAGAAGGCTTTAGCTCTGACTGCGCAGGGTTATGTGGTCAGTGCACCATGCGTCACTGCGCAATATGTTCGGCATGCGGTGCATAGGTCGGTCTCAGTGCAGCGGCGAGGCCTTTCCTGTAGCCTCTGTCTGATGTCTGCTTCATGGCAGCCAGGCGCGTACGCCTTCTCCTCTCTGCTGTCAGTCTGTCAGAAGGCTTGTTCAAAAATCTGGAGGTTTGGTCTGCCCTGCCAGGCCTCAGAGGGACCTCTACTCACATGTTTCCCACAGGCAGCAGCAGGCCTGACGCTTGCAGCCAGTTTTGTGCAGTTACAGTAAGTGTCTGGCTATTCCCCGCCAGTAGGAATAAATAAATAAATAAAGGGAACTCCACTTCATAACATTTTAATTGGCTTTGGAGGCTTAGCTGTGGCTCGCCTGTGGTTACCGTGGTCAGGCCAGGATGGAGTGCAGCAGCCACTGGATGTTTTAGACACAAACACACGAATGCTCTCTCTCTCACAAACACACACACACACACACACACACACACACACACACACACACAGCATACGCTCTCTGTCTCTCACTATCTAAAGGCCAAGAGTGCTGTACCACAAAAGTTGGCATTTCCTTTGACGAAACCACTTGTCGAAATCCAACACCATCATTACACCGTGTAAGAATTGCTGCACACTGCAGTGAAACATCCCTGTGAACTCACCAATAGCCCAAACTTATCTTCCAAACACGTCAAATCAGACTGTAAACATACTGAGCTTGTTTCTGTTCGACCTCCCGTCCTGCTGCCTGTGTGTGTGTGCTGAGTGTTTTGATATGTTTTGACTTGAGGCTTTTGCTGTGTGTATGTGTGTGTGTGTGTGTGTGTGTGTGTGTGTGTGTGTGTGTGTGTGTGGTTCCTGTGCCATTTGGAGCTGCACTGGATGGGATCCTGTCAGCATGGAGCCTCACTGTGATGAAGCCTGCAAGTAGCATCTGATGATGTCATTACCTGTAGGAGCTTAGGAGATGTGTGTGCTTCTATGTGTGTGTGTGTGTGTGTGTGTGTGTGTGTGTGTGTGTGCGCGCACCTGCATGTGCATGCAGTGTGTGTATTGTGTTACATCAGGGATTAAGTGGCATTTCAGAGTGGCCCCTTAGTTCAAATGAGATAATATGAAGGTCTGTTAAAGAGGGTGCCTGTGTTTCTCCTGTGTGAATGTTTCCTGGTTCCCTCTGAGTGATAGAAAAGTCTCCAATTAGAGCCAGAGCTCATGTCACACATCTGCTGATCCCATCCACCCAGCTCCAGGAGTTTCCTACCTATTTATGAGAAAGCCATCCATCCGCCTTCACGCCTCCTAATCCCCCAGCCTCCATTATTCCTGGGAAGCGCACTGTCACCATAGAAATCAAGAGCGAGAAACAGAAAAACAAAACAACTCTAATGGGGGGAAAATGTAGAAGAAGAAAACAGGGAATGAGGCAGGAAACAATTGTGAGAATCCTCCAAAGGTCAAAGCACTGGTAAAAAATGTATATATAAAAAGAGAGAGAAATGAAGAAAGAGAAAAAAGAATCGGCCATGAAAGTGTCAATGTGGAGTTTGTGACGCATTGTCGGTGCGGGGTTTGCCTGCTCAGGCGAATGGGTCTCAGGGGCTCTTTATTTTTGAAGCTTGACTGCAATTTGGATAAGAGAGCCAGAGGTCCCAGGGAAGGAACCGCCAACCCTGACAAGCTGCTGGAGGAGCCCTGCGCAGGGTCACTGAGCGAACCCCATCCTTTCAGACATACTCACATACACTCATGCACGCATTTTGGTGCAGATATCAGATGCACACGTATGATGTTGCACACTTACAGTAAATATCCTCATCTTGTGCAGAGGCTCATCAGTGTGTTATTGTTTATTATGTCTTCTTTCCACCATTGCTGCCAGCCTCTCCACTTCTCCACTCCACCTTAAAACAAACCAAAACACTCACTGATAGCCTTATTACTCTGACAAGAAATGTCTCAAATAATCTGTGGCCATAGAAACAAACAAATAAAATAAAAAGCAGGTTGTGAACAAAAAAAACAACATTAAATGAGAAGCTGTTTCCCGACTTTTATCCTGTTCAAGTGCATTCAGATAGAAATGTGACTTGTTCTCCACATACGGGTCTCTGCATGTGCTAATTTGTCAGACTTGTGCTTAATGTAACGTAATAAGGACAGCGAGTGTGAGCGGGAGGGAGAGAGAGAGAGAGAGAGAGAGAGAGAGAGAGAGAGAGAGAGGGAGGGAGGGAGAGAGAGACCTGACATGTTCCTGTTTTGATCGGGAGATTCCATTATTACCACAAAGGTTAAGCCTCCAGAAGGCTGGCCGCTGACTGGTTGATGGGATTAGAGAATACATACTGTAATTGTTCGCCAGTCACATGTGTCATAAAAAGAGACGCCAAACCCTTTGTAATGAGGATTATGTGTCTTTTCCATGGATTCATTTCTCCGCTGTGTGACATTATTGTGCGCTTCGTGAGCTGTGAGAGCCTGTATCTCTCCCATCCTGACTGTCTTTGTCTGATTGCACACATGGGCCAACTACCTTGACTTTCCACTGTGCACTCTGAGCTTTTTACTGGTCAGTGTGGATACAGAGCACCATTGGCCAAAACCCGTAAAACTAGCACAAGCATGTTTCATTGCAGTACAAGGTGTGAACTAATAGAGTCTTAGTGTTTGGCAGCAGAGCAAACTGGAAGTGAACCCTTGGACCTTGACTAACCTCAGCAGATAATTGTCTGTTATTTGGCTTTGACTCAGGAGAAGTCAGAGCTTCATGAAACCTATGTTTTATGTGCTGGACTGATGACTGATGAAGGCCATTGGCGTAATCTTCTTTTAAATGCCTGTGTGAAGCTGTTTATTGTTTAATATATTAATTGACTTAAAGTGGTCCCGCTAGCACAATACAGTCAAATAAAATACCCACAGTTGTGTAAATGCTCCATTATAAGGTGACTACAAAGACAATAAAAAACAGCATGCTGAGAGATTGCCATTTTCAAACAAGGCTGTTTTTGGCACCACTTTCTAATAAGGTACTCTTTATAAAGGGTTTACTAACTAATTGCTTTATTAATGTTGATAGATCATTTACTTGTGCTTTATAGATCAGTTATAAGCTATTTCCAAGGGCAAGTTTTGTGTTGCCAGGTTGTAGAAAATCTTCTTCCAGGATTACACCTGCTTTGTCCTTTCAGCTAACACTGAAGTCATCAGAAAGCCCCCTCAAATGGACTGTTTGACCACCAAAATTCATCTGTTAACAACTTCATTAACATCAGTGTATTAAGGTAATGTATTAAGTCAATTTAAGGGGTCTCCCTAATACATTAAAGGTGCTGTAGGATTGGGAAGATCCAGGACTTAGCCAAAAAATGTGAACATCAACAACTTCTCAGTCCCTCCCCCCTTTCTGCTAAAGCCAAAACCTAAGCCTCCCCCCCCACAAGGGAGAATGAATGCATGTGCATGAGCAGTGATTGACACACAGTTAGACACCCCCCCTGGCCCTGATTGGTGCATCTGAACAGGGAGCGGTGGATTTTTGCAAATCGCACTACAGGCTGTAGGTGGTGCCAGAGGAGCCGGATTTTTTTTTAAATTACCTGCTTCATATAGTTCTATATAGTTCTACTCGAACATAGGGGCAGTTTCAGCAAATATGACAGAAAGTTAGTTTTATAAATCTTACCTACTGCACCTTTGAAGAGCTGGCTTAAGAGACAAAACAAGTGTCATGCTGGATGAGGATTTTCTACGACCTGGCAACACCAAAAGCGTTCTTCCTTATAACTTATAACTGTTCTATAGCATTAGTAAATTATGTTGTTAACCATTAATACAGTCATTAATTACAGCTTATAAACCCTTTATACTTTTGTTGTGAGTATAAGACGTTTTGGCTTGTAGCCTTCATCAGGGTCGTGTAACATTGGTCGCACAATAATGTTGTCAAGTCTTGTTGGAGTTTTGACCTTTTAAGACAATTTCCCTGCCATGTCCATGCATCCTGGAAGTAGGTGGAGTTGTGCCAGAAAACAGTTAACAGGTAAAAATGTAGTTTCAACAGTAGACACCGTAACAAGAGTAGAGAGCTTTGAGCAAAAGAAAGAACGTAAAGCTTTGACTTCATTCAGAGAGCAGTGAAACAAGTAGAGGTGTACTGGGGGCCAGTCAACAATTCTCTGTTGCTTTTACCTGGGCCCTTTTTTATGTTGCTGTTGATTTCACTGCTTTTCTCCCTCTCTACCTTTGCTGCAAATTTACACATAGTCTGTCTCCATCTGCTCACATAATTAATGTGACACAGATGATTCTAGATGTGTGTCTGTGTTTGGAACAAAGCGCTGCTGAGTGTAAATGCAAAGTGATCACTGGAGCATGCACTGAAATAAGGTTTGGCTGTGGGGAAAGGAAACATTAAGTCTTGCGCTGCACAGCAAACACCAGAAACGGCATTAAACATTACAGCCACATTGTGATTTTACAGCCTGTTTTAGTATTGCTCATGACTCTAATGTAGGAGTGAAGCAGTGAAGCTCAGGAATCCAAATGAACTTTGAAGTTCACATTCGTGTAATGAGTTTTCTTGCACGCCAGGCAGTTAAATTGTGGGAACTGATGGACAGAACGAGTCCACTCGGCCTATCGAGCTGCCTGAGGTGTTTGCAGGCTGAGCTGACTGCTGCTTTGTGGACTGCATGGACTGGAGCTACAGCAGTCATGGAAAAGAAAAGTGTGTCACTGAGCTTTGAACAGTGATGACAGTCAAAGCAGCTGGTTCCCTTAACAACGTTGTTCCTCAGTGTCAGCCGGAAATTGATAAATAATGTGATGCTTGTTGTAATGCCACTTTAGACTCTATGCTTAAGTTGATAAGTTCATCTCTCAGACTTTATTTTTTTAAGGCTGGACTTAAAGCAACTATATTTTTATAATAACAATGGATAGCATGACCTGAATTGCTCGTATAGGAGGAAGCCTCAAAGAATTATCACCTGACTTTGCAGTTCCCCTCAGCTCTATGGAGCGTTTTAGTATCTTTGTTTGGATCATTGTTTTCGGTTTCCAGCCGCAAATGTACAGTTTTGTTTGAGTCTCTCTGCTCTCATCAGTGTTGTTTTCGTCTGCAGCAGTCAGCTGTTTTCAGCACACTTCCTGCCAAGCACCAAATGGCAAGGAAGAGTGAATATTAAACTTACATTCATCAGGTGGACATAAACATAACTACAAAGGAATGCTACATCTCTGTTGGATGTAAAAATAGACTTTTAATTAACTTAAAAGCTGATGATTTGGTAGTGTTGTGTTAAAACATGTTTCCACTGCCAATTATTGTATGTTTAAAGAGTAACTTAACACCAGGCCGAAAAACAACAATATTTTACTGCCCTTTTGAAAGTTTGAAGCCTGTTTCACCTCTGACCTGCATCACTGCATTGTGATTGTGTGATTGGTTGTGGTCAGAAGTGTGCTTTAATGCCCCTGTAACCACACCCAACAGTGATGTCATGGGGTCCAGGAGTACACCTGTATCATTGCAGCAAGGTGTAAAGTTAGATTTATATAGCGCCTTTTACAAAACCCAAGGACACTTTACAGAATTGACTGTACATACAACACAGTCTGAGACAGGAGACAATGTAAACTAGTTAAACCACTTCACAGATGAATTTTGAGTGTCCAGCATATGTTTATATATCAGTACTTTTCTTTCTTTGACTCTTTTTGTGTTTGGACGTTGCGTTTGTGTGAGAGACAAACAGAAAGAGCTATGAGTGTGTGCGGTCCTGCTAGTGTACTTCTTCAACACCCAGAAAAGCATAAAATGGCTCTCAGTGGAGCGAGCCTCCACACTGCCTATCACTCCATTACCAGCCGCGCCGCTTGACTCAGGCCAATGTGCAAAACAGCTGTGGAAAAGGCCTCATGCCTTTTCTTTAATAGAGTGTCCCCTTAGAAATGTTTTTCCTACTCTCCCCCTTTTTATCAGAAGCATAGAAATACCCACCCACTTCTGTCATGTAAGATTGGTTCACCTCCAACTATGACATGATGGAGCTCATCTGGATTGAGTTAGGGTGGGGCACCCTGTGGAGATAGAGTAGACGGGAATGTCATTACTGAATCGATAAAGCCTCGTTAGCAGCTTGGGCTCACGGTGTGCAACAAACACTTGACTCTTAGGATGCAGTCCCTGTGTTCAGAGGGAGCCTCTGTACTATGACGGTGCACCATTTTGGTTTAAGGAAGCACCCGTCTCCCCCTCCACCCCCACCCCCGCTCCTGTTTCTGGTATGTTACTTGTGAACCACATGTTGCACAAATTTCAGCACCATTAAAGTGCTCTCTGTTGCCATTCAGGCTGTAAAGCACAGATCATTCTAGCAGCAGATTTGGTCGTCTCTAGTATTTGGAGATTAGCTAGATGCAGGATGAGTGAGACATAAAATTACCCAAAGCTTTTATATATTTGTAACTGATTTCACTTTCTTTCAAAACTAATTTAGTAGGGGTGGGAATCACCAGAGGCCTCACGATACTATATCATCACGATACTTATGTCACGATACAATATTATTGCAATTTTAACCATATTGCAATATTCTGCGATATATTGCATTTTATTACCTTTTTTCCAACTTAAAATTTTTCCCAATTTCAAATTATGTCCCCAAAAGGAAATTTATCAATATCTGTTTTTTCATCTCACTTCAATTTTAATGCTGCAAAATGGGATTGGCAAGCAGACAAGCTGACCAACACATATATAATAAAAGAACAATACTTGGCGTCTGTGTATCAATACAGTATTGCCACGGAAAATATTGCGATACTATGCTGTATCGATTTTTTTCCCCCCACCCCTATAATTTAGTATCTTAAATTACTCTTTCACGCCTGAATTGTCCTTGAACATCTATAGTAACTTCCCTTCATACAGTCCCCACCTCCCCCTTCCTCTTCAGTTTCATTCAACAAGGCCAATAGAAACAGCCCACGAGCCATGTGCTGCAGTTTGTGTGCTAAGGTAATTTAGAGTAATTGGTTGCACATTACAGAAGCAAAAATCTCTGACGATAGTCCTTGTAAAATCGTGTCAAGTAATGGGAAGCAACAAAAATCAGTAAACAAAATATTAGCGAGGAGAAGTGATCAAAAGATGAAAGAATATGTGGTTATAGCACAGTAAGATTGAAGGGCATTTTGCCGTAAAATGTGACAAATGTAATCATTTCAGAGTAGAAAAGTTTTGGTAATCTTACACTTAAATCAAGTACATTCAAAACTATAGATTGTATGTGGAAAATGAGATGCAGCATTTTATGCGCTTAATATTTGAAAGAGAAGGAAAGACCATGACTTACAGGTTCATTGTTGTATTATTTTATTGGCAGTATTTAACCCTACTTTTAATACTCATCAATACGTTCTTTCATAGGAATGCACTAACATTCATTCAGTCATGGCAGGCCACCCATTTCCATGCAGTGTGTGGTATACAAATTTCAACTTTGGGAAAAAGAGAGCTCCAGTATTGGATTGGTACTTGCTTTCTGCAAGTGAGTTGAGATATTGGATACGGTATAGGGAGATAAAAAGTTGGATCAGTGCATCCCTAATTTTGCACAAACCAGTGCAGAATCTTTATGCTCATAAAATCAGTTATCATGGCCGCATCAGGGTTATAATCAGGTGTCAAATCATATTGTGTCTTCCTATCTGATTGGATATTGTTTTTATAACATTCATGTCTGTGACGCATTTTGAAGTGAATAGAATAGGCAAATGATGAGCAGAACAGAGGGTTTACCTGTATCATGTGTCCTAAGGCCGGTCCTGTGGCTCAGTAGGTATTTGTGTAGGTTTTTGTGTTTAGTTGGTCAGTCTTTTCCTGGTTCAGACACAGATTGTTTCCTCTTGTCCTTTTGGTGAAGCATTTGTAAAACCCCTGTTGAATGGCATGTGCTTTTTGACATTTCCTCCTGAAGGATTTAATTATGAAAAGATATCCATTTTCCATTTCAATCTCTCCAGCCATGTGATAATGTCTCCCAATCAACCAGTGCATTTGAATTTGCGTAATAAAACGTGATATGTGAGGAAAGCTCATCCCTCTACCTTTGTGCCTTTGCATCAGGGAGATATCTGCTATCTCAACCTCCTGGTGGCTATTTATGGCAGATTTTAGTCCTTGTAACCATTTATGCAAGCAGACGTAAAAGCATAGTTGAAATAGCTGACATTTAACTAAAGTCTTGTTTGATTATGTGAGAAAGGTTTTAATGAGAGACATCAGGCTTGTTTTCCAGTCCCTGTGCATGTCGAACACTCCGCCCATGACCTATCAGGCCTGGTCTCCCAGCCGGTCTTTGATGCCAGCGCAGAGCAATCAGACTAATTGGCCATGGCAACACTGATGAAACATTTCAGAAGGAGAGAAGGAGAAAAACACAGTCTTGGAAAACTGAATCAATATCATTAATCAAAGGCAGCAATCTGCTATTAATGGTGTCTGTTTTCTATTAGGGGCTGAACACAGACGTTAGCCGTGTGCAAGGATGGGGATGGGGATCATCTGGCCGGTGGTGTGACCTGTGTCCTCGGCACGACCAGACATAAAAGTTCATAGCAAAGTATGTAGCAAAGTTCACAGTTCTCATTCCCCCTAAAACAAAACAACACAGCCTCATCTCTATCTCTCAAGGTTACAGTGAATGGTACAACACACACCTGCAGGTGCAACTTCAAAACTGAGGACTGAGAACTTGCACAACAGAGGGGTATGAAATGCAATTTAGTCGCTGTATTTTATGTAACAGGAGGAGGAAGTGTGTGTATGTATATGTATGTGTTTATGTGATTTAGACACAGTAGAAGTGCTGTCTTTGAAGGACAGACGATATGAGTGTCTGTCAGATTCAAAACAGGCGTAATCAGCCTTCCTTTGAGCAAGGCTGTCTGGACAGCTGTTGCTTTTCTGTCTTTCTTTATCAACCAGGTCATTATAAGATGTAACATTTAGTCACAACACTAAGTTGCACTTCACTTGAACCTGCAATAACTGATTTTGTTGGCCACTTGGGGGCAGCAGAAACAAGCTGTGAACACCAACACTGACATATTATCATCTTTTTAGTTGATATGTAAGCAAACAACTGTCTATTTAAACATCCAGCAAATCAGAGTTGTGCTTCTAGCTCTGTTTTTGGTCTCCACCAACTCCTGAGGGAAATACATGACTCTTTAGCTGCTAAATGGTCCACTATATTCACCAGCTAGTTGATAACTTTGTCTGTTGTTGATTCTGGGCAGGTAACAAACAGGATGTTTATCAGAGCTCTTTCGTTAAAAAACAGCTTGCTGCTGCGGCCGAAACTACTCTATTACAGCGATGAGAGTAAACCAAAACAGTAAAGTTGCTGAGCGGAAAATCAATGCAATGAGCTGAAAGAAGCTAAAAAGCTCTGTAGAGCTGAGGTCTGTGGTTCTCTGTGGTTTTATCACTATAAAACAACCCCTTTCACATACAAGAAGTCATATGATCCATAGTATAAAAATATTGATCATAGCAGCTTTAATATGATTTTACTGCACTCACATTGAAAGTAATGATTCACGGATCTAAATGAAAGAGTACCAGGTCTTGTATTAGAGCATGGCAAGGGTGTAAATGAAAAGCCTGACTCATGAACATGAAAGATTCACTGAGCATTGCTCTGAGCCAGGTAACATGAAAGGCCCTTCACAAGCTGGTTGGGACTTTATGAGAGCCCTACAGACCAGTGGCCAAGGCAGCGTGGCCTCCAATCACACATACAGACCATAGTGGCTATCCCATCAGTGGCCGTACATCCACCAGAAAACTGACATTCCTCAAAGACCCTGCTTAACCAAAAAGAACTATGAGAGAACTACCTCAAGTGGAAAGTTTGTTATGCTTATGTGTTGAGGGACTGCAGGGAGAAGTGTCAAGCGTGAAGGGTGTATGGCTGCGGAGGCTAAATAGTTAGGCTGCCGTCCCAGCTCAGAGCTTCAGCGCTGGTGCACTGAGGCAGTGCGTGCCTGTTACTTGCCAGAGGGCGGGAAGAGGGAGTGGGGTACACAGGAGCAGTATTAACCGTACCCCTCCTCCCTCTCACACGCTTTCTCTTTCCCTCTCCTCCCTTTGCAAACCCTGACTTTGATGTAGCGCTGCTGGTTATGCCATATTTTTCTTGGCTATTGAATCCAAATGGAAAATACAATGTAACAAAGTCCTCGTTGCTGCCCAACTGCATAGATTTAACTTTTTATATGACTTTAAAAGATGGAGGAACTATTTGGAGGTGACACTGGCACTCTAATTCCCCCCTAATCCCTAACTCAACACAGAGCTCTTTTGCGAATGAGAAGTCTCTTCCACACTCTATTTAATAAAGGAGCTCCCCTTTGTATGAAGGTAGTGACATCATCACTACAAGACGTGTCCATTATCAGCCACCTGACATGTGGGCAAGTTGAATTTGTTGTCATGGAGATGGAAACACTACTACATATACAATGCATAGCTCTGTCTGCCGGGCAACAACATCCACTGGCAGTGTGATTTTATATTAGTACGACTCTTGCGGCCTGAATTTTACACAAATGCATTCTACATTGGGTTACGTATATCCAACACTATAACTGATGACCAAAGTCTTCTGATGAAGCAAAACTACAGTAGTGCCACTCTTATTAGCCTGAATTCAATCTAAGCCAAAAGTACAACAGTTGCTCATAATTTTAACCTTACATGACTCCAAGAGAATCATGATTTGTACTCAATCAGTTTCCCATCATTTTGACAGTGATTACGTATGCTGTCACAATTATGATAGTCTCTAGAAAAGCATGCTATAGCGCCATTGGGGTCGCTGTAGGTGAAGTCTGCAGTCTGTGGGAGTGAATGTATCTGTGTGCACTGGGAACATCACAGACTGGATGAGGATTTACAGTCACGCTGAGACCCAAAGGACGCCGACTGAGGTTCTGTTTGGACCCACGAGAATCTCTTTCCAGGCAGCTGTCGGTCTGGCCGGTGGCTCCTGACAGCAATGGGACTGTAACACTGGATCCAACACAGGGGAGACAAAGTCAGCTGCCAGGGTTTACATGACACTGCCAATGGAAAGATGGAACGTTTAAAATACATCAGTGGAAAGACCTTCAATGAAACCAGCTTTCCGCTACTGATAAAAGAAGCTGTTGACAAAAAAAGCTCTTTGAGCTGACAAAAACTCATTGATTTATAGCTTTACCAGTACCGTTCAACCAGGTTGACATTTTTGTTTTCTAGTGAAATGTATCAACAACGGTTGGTTAGATTGCCATAATCAGGATTAATTGTATTCACTTTGGTGATTCTGCAAATTTAATATAGCGCCATCATCAGGTCAAAATTTCAATTTGTCCATTTACTTTGTTTTATGACCAAATACCTGCGAAAGTAATTCCCATCAGCCTCAGCTGTACTTTGTGTTTAGTGCTAATTAGCAAATGTTAGCATGCTAACACACTAAACTAAGATGGTGAACATGGTAAACATTATACCTGCTAAACATGCATGTTAGCATTGTAACTGTAAGCATGTTAGCATGTTGACATGTAGCTCAAAGCACGCTGTGCCAGAGCCACTAGCATGTCGGTAGAGTTTTGTTTAATTTCACCATCTCTTTCTTTTTGTGACAAACCTACTTGAATCCACCTGAATAAACTATTTGTTTCCAGGGACAAAAGTCCTAAAATTCAGAGACTGCACCAGATGGAACAATAAGTCACTGTTTATAGTGGCAACAGACAGGTTTTTGTTGGTATTCATTTCCATCATCACAACTGATTACACAGTGTGAACCCTCGGGCGTGATGCAGAATTGTACAAATTGGTAGGACATTTTTTGACAGTATGAGTAACAACTTGCAAGACACATGGTTTATGTATTATTTTCTATTTTTACAAGCAATGTCAGCTAATGAAGTGTTCCTGCTGGCACATGCAGTGATTTGAACAGATTCATTCGGCTGCCTGTCTGTCTGTCTGTCTGTCTGCACTTCAAAGCATGTATGGATCAGATACAGCGACCGGTCCAGGTTACTTGGGGGTGCAGACAAGGTCAACAACATGTGCTATGACTACCAACCAGCCCCCTGCGGCTCCAGACTGCATCTGTTACATTCCTCGCAAAACAGAACAAAACACGGTCATCCCGTTTGTTTTATTAACCCCGAGCATGAAAACACATTAGTGCCTACATCAGGGGGCTTAAAATGCAAAGGTTGTTTCTTTAATGTGGTTTACAACTCTGTGCCACTGTGACTGCATTACTAACTCAATAAGCCCCTTTCCACCGCTATACTCTTTGCTCCTTATACCTGGATCTTTTTTTGTCAGCACCCCCCACATTCATGTATCTTCTTAATCTGTTTTACCTATGCTTTATTTACCCTCCTGTGTGCTCTTCGCTCTCATTACTCCTCAGCCATCTCGTCTTTTTCTCCATCTCCACCCACATTAATTTCTCGCTGTTCTATTTATTCCACTCTCTCCGTCTGCCTCTCTGTCCCTGTGTGTTACATTGGAGCATGGAAACAGATTCCCTTAAGTACCTGCTCTGGAATCTCCTCCGCGATGATAACTCCAGACCCTTTCCATGCAGAACTGGGAAAACAGTCCACCCAAACTCACATTTTCAGACAGGAAAGGAAGAAAAAAAACAAGCCATTAAAGTGTTTTTGCAACCTTTGAAATGTAAATTATTGTCACTGATGGGGTCACCTCTTTGCCCCTAGGCATTCGTCAGAATATTTATGAGCATGTAATCTTGGAATGTGTTCATTTGTGTGTATGGTTCAAATGGGGTGCTCATAAATTACCGTAAGCTACCATAGCAGAAGACAGATGAGCTGTTGTCACCCAGCTTTTCTTTCTGCCACATTACTGCTCTGTCAGAGCTCGGTTCTTTGCGTGATCTGGCTCTAAAGAGTTGCGCACATCTGGTACCAGAGTGCTGACACTTAAATTAACCTCTGTCCTCAGGTGAGTGTGAACTTAGCAGCATGTGAAGAGAGGGGCGAATATCAAGAGCAGGACAGGTAGAAAATAAGATTTATTGATTAATGCCACCTGGATTTTTAATAATCACCTTTCATACAGTATAGGCAATACGTCTTAAAAGTGTTTGTATGCTTAAATAAGTTCCATATCATTAATCCTGACAGGGGCTGACTGATATATCTGTGTGTGTGTGTGTGTGTGTGTGTATATAGGCACAGAGGTGTGTATTCATGACGAAGAGTGACAGACACCCATGGCGGAAGAAGACTGATTTGGTCCCATGTGAACCTGACATTCTTGCGTCAATAGGACTGGATCATCAGAACCAAATGAAGCCTTCCACTGTCTAACTCAGTCTATTCCCTGCTGAACCATCAGTGAGTAATCTGTTTTCTGAGGCAGTATGGGAAAAAAACTAATGTCCACAAATTCGTGTTCTGGTTTTTGCTGTTCTCACTGACTGCTCTGTCTCGACAGAGTTTGATACAAGAAATTCATATCCAGCAGCAAAACATCCAAAGTGGGGTGGGGGCGGTTTGTACTCTGGAAATGTTTCCTTGTGTGTGGTATTGTGTATGTTGTGACTGTGTCTGTGTTTCATGGAAAGACGAGTGTCCTTGGGGGACACTGGAGGCACAATACAAGGCAAACAGCATCTAAACCTGTGAGATGATAGACTTTCCAGCCTTCTGTGTTGAGTTGCTGTACTCTCTCTGTTCCCCAGCCTGTTTGTATCTCACCAATGGCACTTAACAACCACTTCCTTTTCACTCAGCCAAATAACACATATTGATACAACCAATCGTATTTATGGAAAGTCAGCCTGAGGTGATGAAAATGAGTCTAAGTGAAAGGATTGCCTTTTGTTCTCGCTATCTCCGAAGAGAAAAGGGTTATCTCCAGATCAGATTTTCCATGAGGTATTTTCAGTGGCAAAGAGGTGGTTAAGTTTAGACAGAACACAGGCATTGTTTTAGCTTTCAAAAGGGCCCTTGAAAGCGCCAAAGCTGCTACAATTGCCCTTTGATGTTCCACTCCAATATTATAATGTGGTTAGACACAATGTATTATTTTATCACCTGGCAAAAAGCAATTAATCTGTTTGATGACAAGCGCAGAGATCAAGAACAATTATCCTGATGAAATATGTTTTCAGTTCAGATCCTGTCAGCATCCAGGCAATAAAAAGAGCTCCACATAGGTTGTTAAGGCAGCATGTGATACAGAAATCGGCCATGAGTGTGTGACACGCACGCGCCATAATGAAATGCCTTTATTAAAACGCGTATTGCCCTCCTTCGTTGCGTGGATATTGAAATTTCCATGATTGTTGAAGACACACAGGTCTCCACCCTTGAGTAGATGTATTTTCACACATGCTGGGTGAGGTGGCTGCAATTCCTCCCCGCCCTGTCATTGTTTGTTCTGCTGTTAAGTGTGAATATGAGCAGAGGCCAGGCAGAAAATATAGCCTTGTTTAAGGGCTTCTACTGCCCCGCTGAGTGCCGTTTGCTGATGTCACACTAACCCAACAGCTTTCCAGACGTCTGTGGTCCACCGTGTCCATCAGTGGGCTGAGAACCAGACCTTGAGGCTCTGCAGTCTTCCTCAGAGTCAGAACATTTGGCTGTATGACGTAAAAAAAAAAAAATGCAGAAAAGGCATGCATTATTCTCCCTGATTCCAACATGACTTATTCATACTTGCATAATGCACCAAAACAAGTTTCTAGACAGTTCTCAGGGCAATGCATTGGTGTTAATAGGTTAATGGTAGAATGCATTAAGTCTTTTTCTGTGTTGTGTTAAGCTAAATTGCAAATGACGTTTGTGACCATGTTCTGTGCAGTCATAGCTGTGTTTTCTTGTACTGGTCTGTCTCTAATTACTCCTGTACTAATGTCTGATTTTTGCACACATACCTTTTGTCTAAATGTGGGCAACTCAGAACAGTGACTCTTTGATCACCTGGACATACACCAGTGACAATATGTTAAGATGAATGCAGACTTTCCAATGTGCTCCATGTTGACTTCAAATGGATGCACACATTATGGATTCCCCGTCCAGACACTGAAGCATACAGGGAATGAAATAGAAATCCTATCAAACTCAACACTGCATCATCTGGTAGTGTTGCAAAAACAAATAATAGCTCCATTCCTCTTCCTCACACACATACACACACACCTCCCAAATGAATAAGCCTCCAAGTGCTTAGCATCATCAGCATTCCCTGAACCAGCCGCGACTGCAGAGCACAACTGCATGACATTCGAGTCTCAGGGGTCAAATGAAATGCACACTCTAAGTGCCACTTCATCTTCAAGGCATAACAGTGAGAAGCAGCTCAAGAGTGAACTCAAATAACACTGTTTTGTGTCGGCCATTGTGCTCCTCTCGCCAGTAAATACGCCTGCATGGTGGTACATTGTGAACCAGGGTCCTTTCGCACTTTTCTGCAGCCACGCATGACTTCTCCCCAAACGGGTTCTCCTCCAGCCCCTACTGTCTGTTTATGTAGACAACCACCGGGGCGACATGGAATGCACCTCCACCACGCTCCGCTCACACACACACACACACACCTCTGACACGAGGAGTCTGCCTCAACCTGCTGATATGAGCTGTTTGTGTTTTACTTTTACACAGGGGTAAATGTTTTGATTAAAAGGCCGTTACTATTTTGCTAGTCACAATGGCTTTGTAGTGGAGGGGTTTGCTGCCGTGCTGATGGATGGACGGCCGCTCCCTGCCTCCAGTGAGCGGTTGAATGAGAGAGGAGCTGTCATCACCCAGCTGCCGAAACTGTTGCCTGAAGAGAGAGGAATACAGAGGGAGGTTGGGGGGGTCAAAGAGAGCAGAAATTGGATGGAGAGCCAGCGACAGACGATGTGTTGAAGTGGGAGAAGATGTCAGGGAAAAGAGCAGGCCTAGAGAATTAGAGGAGAGAACATGCGTGATGGAAGAGAGGAGGTCAGTATTGGGTGCAGCTCACCTCACACCCCTATCCCAGAAGGCACTGCAGAATGGGAGTCTGCATTACGTAAAGAAGGGAGAGCAGGTGATATAATGTGAAGCACACAAAGCCTGTGATCAACAGTTCTACTGGGCTTTTAGAGTCCACGATTAAATGCTCCAGTGACTCTGGGGTCCCATGACATGATGAAAAGTTTCACAGCATTCAGTAATGGGGAGACTATTACACTAGTTGTTACGCATTGTGTTGGACGGCCACGTCAGAGGATGACGGCATGTCATAAATCTTTAGAACAAAAGGAAGCAGCATCTCTCTGAAGGCATGGAGGAGGAATTAATGGGGTATATTAAAGATGAGAGTCGCACACTCGTAAACAGAGATCAGTGCTGATAGTGACATCAGCCATGTTCGTCTTCCCGGCATAAGATCAGTTTGTTTCTGCTGTTTCTTTTTTTTGTCTTACAAAGACAACTGTGAACCAGAATCAGAATTAGAATCAGAAAAGGATTTATTGCCAAGTAAGTAACACTTACAAGTCTATGTTTAAACAAGTCTAGTTACCGCTCTAATTGGACACCTTGATGTTCACACAAACTCATTTAGCCTCAATCTGCTTTGATGCAGATTTCAAAACTTGCATGGTGGTATGAACACTGCTAATGAGTTCACGTTAAACTAACATTTGACTGTAACCTTATTTATGTTCAAACTTGAGATTCTCTAAAGGGGCAATGGTAAGAAGTGTGTTGTAAGCTGCTCAGATGTCTGTGGCTGCAAGGATGCAAGTTATTGGGCTCACAGTGCCTCCCATTGGTGACTGCTACAAAGTGCATGTGGGGTTGATGCCGTTTTACCCCAAAATGTGTTAAAGTTCATTCAAACTTAACACAGACATAAACTAAAAAGTATTATATGACACACTTAGGTGCTTCTAATTTCCCCCTTTAGTGAGCATAAAGTCTGGGTTTGCCGCTCGCTATATGATCTTTATTGAATTCCTTTATTAACACACTACTGAGAGCCTGTAACAGCAGGGACGATGCAGTACAGCCCAATCCGGCAGGGGAGAGTTCTAGCCCGACCAGGCTCCTCTCCTTAACCTGTCTCTCTTAGTTATGCTGTTATAGTTTTAGACTACCGGGGGACATCCTTGACACACTGAGTTTCTCTCTTCTCTCTCTTTCCATCTGTGTGCATCCTTGTCCCAAAAATGCTTGTTACTAACTGAGCTCTGGGGAGCTTATTCCCTGGAGTCCTTATGTGTTTCTTTTGCCCAGCATGTTTCCTTGGACTAGGGTGGCACCTAAATCATGGTTGCAGCTGTCCCGGTGGTCCTGCTTTGCGCTCTGCTATGCCCTGTTACACCCCGCTACGCTCTGCAGTGCCCTGCTATGCCAGGAACTACTACAACTATTATTTCTGGTCATTGTTCCAGTATCTTTATTGTGACTATTATTGCCATTGTTCATCACAGCCCCAACTGGCACCGTCAGACACCGCCTACCAAGGGCCTGGGTCTGTCCGAGGTTTCTTCCTAAAAGGAGTTTTTCCTCGCCACTGTCGCACTAAATGCTTACTCTTGGGGGAATTACTGGAATTGTTGGGTCCTTGTATGTTATAGAGTGTGGTCTAGACCTACTCTATCTGTAAATTGTCTTGAGATAACTCTTATTATGATTTGATATTGTAAATAAAATAAAATTGAATTGAATTGAATTGCAGAAGTCATTACATGTTTGAATTTGCTGCCCTTATACTATTACTGTTATGTTACACATCTTTACTGGAACCCAGATTAATCCCATAATATAAACAACATGTTAAATGAGTGGGTTTGTAAGCACTCATTTGCTCTTTTCTTTCTACATTTGTCCTTTGATGCATCTTGTTACTGTGTGTTGCTGCAATGCACAAAATGACCCCCTGGTGTCATTTAATTCAGTCCAAGTGTGTAAATTGGGAATGCCAGGGATGAAAGTAACTCAATGCAGAATTATCACATTAAAATCAAATAAGGAACGACCCAAGATGATGTAATTCACAGTGTTTTAATGGAGAAGTTTAACATTAGTCTACTCAAAGAATGTTGATCCAATTTTGCTCTTGGGAGGGCAAAAGTGATGTCTTCTTTGTGTGTGTCTGTGGCCTGCAGAGATTTTGACAAGAATCCAACTGGTTGTGTAACCTACAAATGAAGCACACAGGAGTAAACAAGAGCACCTAATTGAAAAAGTACGGTTAAAGTTAAATCAATCCCTGGTTCAGATCCAGCTGCTGACCTATTTTGCTTGTCATCGCCCATCTCTTTTCCCTCATTTCTTTGTCAACTCTCTGCTGTCCACTATCTAGAAAATACTAGAAAACAAAGTGGTGAGAGTTGTGGTTTGTTCATGCTCCTATACGTTGGACCTGGTTAGACCATATACGTAGATCTCATGTGAGAAGGCTGCACTTGGGAGGCTGGAGCTTTGCGAGCAAGTTGTCCATTAATTGCAGAGTTGATGGTTCAATCCCCAGCTCCTCCTGGCCACATGGCAAAGTATTCCTGAGCAAGACACTGAACCCCAAATTGAAGTGTCTGCTAAATGAGTGTCTCTGTTAGAGCTCCACTGTTGGAAGACTATGCACACATAAAAAAAAAAATATCCATGTGATTTTACATGGAAGGTCATTGCTTTTCTAATTAGAGAAGGTAATACCAGAGCATAAATAGCAAACATAAATCTTTATATTTCTGGGACTATAGGTCAAGTCTGTATGCCAGTGCCATGGAGTAAAATGAACTGCCACCTGTCACCAACACCATGTCTAAGACAAAAGTTTAACACTGACTGGTGGATTCTGGTGGAAACAGAATGCAGATAATTTAGTGCATCAAATGTACCTTTATGTTATAACTTTTGACTTTTAAAACTTGATTTGAGTGTGCTTTATTTTGTTATCTTGTCACGCAGGACCCTAAAACTAAAGCAGCTAAATGGAATTCAGCCATCATTCATTTTAATATACTACCTGTAGCCTACTCGTTTTCACAGTGGTGTGTCTAAATGTAATCTGTAAGAAGGTGTAATTTAGACTCTTAACTGTCTGAAAATGTGATAGTTATAATGCATCTTATTATATTTCTTAGTTCAGTTAAAACATCAGGGATGATAATGGGGAAAATTGTTTTTTTTGTTCTAATAAATGCAACACAATTTTGCCATAGTTTGCTCTGCTTGGTTTCCTACAATTTAGCCTTGTGTAAGCTTAGTAAGTGTACTTTAAAAGTAAACATATTACATTAATATTTGTATTACTATAATACTGTAATAAATGATTTATCATTTATAATCAAATACCAGTACACTGGTCTGGTTCCTGGAGCTCGGTGAATCGCTCGCCGATATCATTGATGGATAAATCCCAGGAATGGTAGTCGAGCGCAGATCAGAACAGAGGTTAGCAGATGGAGTATGGCTCTCTCCAGAGGTTTGAGATGCTGTCAAAGGGTTTTCTCCTGGATACCTGTTCTTATTATAACCTCCGTAGTGTTGTGGTCATACTACGCCTACGTCTTTGAGCTATGTCTTTGTAAGTATGAGAAACTGAGTCCGCTTGTTGTGATTTTTTTTACCATTTAACTGGAGACATCGCAGATTGGCGCACAGCAGTGTTGACACAAATAACGATAACGTTAGAGACAGAGCTAGCACAGGCGGAAGTGGTTTAGGGTGTGTGCTCTTATTTGGTTAACGTGAAATTTAGCTCTCTTTTTTTTAAGGCAGATCATTTTTAAATTCCTCATTGCCACTAAGAGGTTACTATTAACTCTGTGTTCATACAAAGTCTGGCTATTGTTGTGCCTCCTAGCTAAAACCTGTCAATCTGGCTAGTCGTGTTAGCCTGTTCCTCTTAAATAATCAAACTAGTGTTAGTGCTAACAGTTAGCTACAATGTTACTAGTCTCTGCTACCCGGCTTGTGTTTATGCCATATTCTTGTTTTTACAGTTACGCTCACCAACGCACTGGAAAAAGGTGAGTTACCCACACATTTGTGTGCTACAAGCAGTGTGCGCTACACATTAAGTTCATTGTACTGTATGTTGTTTCGTAAACTATTGTGCCTATGTTTTGTGCTTTCAGTGGCCTATCTACTGATATTTCATGTTTGTTTTGTGATGTTCTCATGGACCTACTGGAAGTCCATATTTACTCCTCCTGCATCACCATGCAAAAAGGTATCCTGAACTGTTAAACATGAACATCATGTTATTGATTTGTTGTACCATGTATAAAGTCTGTAATATAAAACAAATTGGGTGTTGATCATGATGCATGCTTGTTGCTCTAGTTTCAGCTGTCATACTCAGACAAGCAAAGATACGAGATGGAAGAGAGGCCAGATGCTCAAAAACAAATCCTTGTTGAAATTGCAAAGAAACTGCCCATCTTTAGTCGAGCTCAATCTGGAGGTAAATTGTCCTGTCAAGTCATTTATATTTTTACTCTGCAATGATATGATTCCATATGGAGTTATTAACATAGTTGCCATATCTGAAAACCACAGGAGTAACAAGGCAGGTACATTAGCCACAGTCTGTCATCTTGCACATAAGCTGTGTGCGTTGAACAGAAGTAGGCTAGTGCCATTAACTTTGTGTGTGCACCTGAGCATCCCCATCCAGATTAATCAGCCAATGCATCAACTTCATTAGTGCTGATGGCTAAGACTAAGTTCTAAGCTACAGGAAGTAAGTGAAGGGTAAGCTCAGCTCAAATGTCGCTATTCAACTGGCCATCCCGTTGTCTCTAGCTATCAGATTTTGCGACCGCTGCCAGGTACTGAAGCCTGACCGCTGTCACCACTGCTCGGTTTGTGAAACGTAAGTCACTCTTTCCTCCTCAATCCATTTATCTAGAGAGATTGCCCTTGGCAAGGAGATATTTGTTGGCCTTGGACTGTTGTGATAATTAGAAGGTGTTGCTTTGTTGGCACAGTATCTGTCAGAGAGAATATTCTAATGATCAATCAGAGCAGAAATTTACCGAAAGAAATCGGACTGCTGTCAGAAGGCATGTAAAGAAGGTTGTATTAAAAGTTGGAGTTTTATAACGGTTATAAGGTGTTTACTGCTTTAACATAGCTGCCATACTGTTAAAACGATATGCAGAAACAAAATGTGTTTTTCTTTTAAAGATGTGTCTTGAAGATGGACCATCACTGTCCCTGGTAAGTAGTCATTTTAGCCTGCATTTCTGTTTGGAGGAATGTATGCATACATTTAGCTCTGACACCTGCATTTCTTTTTTTTAGGGTAAACAACTGTGTGGGCTTTTCCAACTACAAGTTTTTCCTGCTTTTCCTCTCCTACTCCATGCTGTACTGTGTATTCATTGCAGCAACAGTCTTTCAGTATTTCCTCAAATTCTGGGTGGTGAGTGTCATTAGTTTAAATTATCACTCATGCTCAACATCACCAATGGTGTCATATGAAGACATTTTAGTTGCACAACATAGTCAGCACTGTTGCAATTCCACAAGAACAGAACTAAACCCAGTGTCATGAGTCCTACTGCCCACCATTTTCTCTCAAGTTTCTCGTTCTCCGGTTTCTCTCTTCCAGGGGGACTTGCCAAATGGGCCCGCAAAGTTCCATGTCCTCTTCCTCATGTTTGTGGCGCTCATGTTCTTTGTCAGTCTCATGTTCCTCTTTGGCTACCACTGTTGGTTGGTGGCCAAGAACCGATCCACTTTAGGTGAGGATTTACATATTTAACGGAGAACCTCTTAGATTCTGCTCATGAAGCTGCTCTCTTATTATGTGGAGAATTGAAAACCTATTTGGATTGTTTTTCCTTTTCTAGAGGCCTTTTCAGCTCCAGTTTTTGTCAGTGGACCAGACAGAAATGGCTTCAATGTCGGCATACTCAGTAACCTACAGCAGGTATTTGGAGAGGATCGGAGGCTGTGGTTCATCCCTGTTTTCACAAGGTGAGTGTGTTGTCAAGAGACAGCAAGTTAAGATGCATAATAAGCTGGTTCTCCTCCTCTTGCTCATTTTTCAGTGGTGCTGCTTATTTTGCGTTTGTAATGCAGTTCTTTTCAAATTTGCTCTACAAAATAATTTTGGTTAGCAGTAAACACTATTAAAATACTGACCCAGAGAACAACAATGCCATACAACAGAAATGTAATAGTAATTGAAATAGTCAATAATATAATAAATATGGATAGTTGATATGAACAATATAAAGTTGACTGCAGGATACAGAGTTGTTTTACATGTAGCAGCGTTGGAGCTAATGACTGAAATGTAGAATGAGGGATTGGATCAGTGGCTGGAAAGAGGTAATGGCCATGGTTCCTTAACTAACTTCCATCTTCTTTTGTGCACTGTACACGTCAGCCAAGGGAATGGCCACTACTTCCCCTTGAAGAATCGGAGTTCTGAATCCCACAACCCTTTATTAGCTAATGAGGACATGTGGGAGGAGTCAGATGATGGCTCTGAGGAGGGAAGCTTGGGTGAGTCGCTTTAATTTCATCATATGCATATTTATACTTCCACATGTTCTTTGGAGTTCCTAGAATACAAACTGCTTTTCAGTATCTTAAAACTGGAATCAGTAACTTTCTGCGTTGTGTGCAAGTTTAAAAATGAGGCTGCATTTGCAATGTCACTTGTTACACATGTCTCAGTAGCAGAGTCTGAAGTGTGTCTAACCTCTGTAAATGAGAGATTTTTTTTTAGTGTTTCACAAAATAACACCTTGTCCAAGAAATATGGATTTCAAACTCTTGATAAACTACTATGGGTTGAATTGGTACAACCAGAAAAAAATTAATTTGAATATGTGCTCTGAATTTGTTTTTATTCTGTTTGTCTTGCCTCTCAGTGCTTCTATAGATACTGTGGTTGTATTTGCAAGCAAAAGTCTCCCCCAAGTACCACAATGTTAACAGGATGTGAAAGCTTTCTTAAAAAGAGTTTAATGTAAAGTGTAAATGTTAACAAGTCTCTTGAGCTGCCTAATGTCCCACCATAAGCACCAACATCTTAATAGCATAACTAGTCCTGCTAATGAGGTTATTAAGCTACAGTGCATAATGCATTACCAAACCAAAGTAGTTGCACTTGTCTTAGCGTTATTATTATCACTGCTAATCTTGAAGCACTAATTGAAAGTATGAATATAATTGTAGTTTTCCCTGCTGTCCAAACCCACTGATGTATCTGCCACATTTAGAAAGTACTACTGACTAATTGTAATGCAACAATGATGCCTTAGTTGTTAGCAAAATATGTTTCTAATCTTCAGTAGCATATTAAAATAGAATTATTACACCATTACACACACTTTGTCACTTTGCAAGAAAAAGGTTCAGAGATGTGATCTTCACAGTGAAAAGAAAACAAATGCGTTTGTGTTCAAACTTGTGTGTTCAAATTCAGTAATCAGGGGTCCGTTTCAGAATGCAGGTTTAGTGAAAACTCTGAGTTTGTTAACCCTGAGATGAGGGAAACTCTGGGTTTTCTGTTTCAGAAAGGGAGGTTAATCTAACCTGAGAGGGAGGGGTAACTCCAGCCCGTTTCAGGAAGAGAGGTAACTTAACCTCAGAGTCAGTTACTATGGTAACTGAGCCTGTGAACCTAACCTGGTCGGGAGCAGGTTTTCTTCAATAAACCTCGAGTTTCTCTCAGTCTCCCCCCTCTGACACAGCGCTCTTTCATTTCCTCATTCATTCATTCAGTCTGTATCAGGCGCATATTAGCGCAGTTTGTTATCTGCATGAATAAAAAAAACAGTGTTGGTTTATTAACCATGTTAGGCAGACTATAAAACGTTTTTGTTCCGAACATGACATTTCCTCGTGTCGACGATCCCGTTGATGAAGAAGCTGTATTACTTCGCAGGGAGTTAAACATATGTCAGGAGATGATATTGAGGCCCCGACTATAGATGTATTTCCATATAACTAGCGGTATCGTTTTTCTTCCCAGTCTATCAGTTATGTAGCCTAAATAACCTTATCCGTCCTCATATCACTAACGTCACCCATCGTGGACATGCTCTACATCCCAGCACATTCTTTGTGTCGCATTATGTTTTTTTGCAAACGGCAGTTTTCTTTACAAAATTGTTGATGCGGAGCATATTAGTAAAGCTGCATAGCAAAGCGCCGTCAGAAGAATGTGACTCGCTCTGAAACGTGTTTTAAAAGATTAGAGTTCCCTGAAAACAAACCAGTAAGAGACATTAAAAAGAAATAAATGATTGTAATTCTGTTAATGATGGTGCTGCAACCTCAGAATGGTAGTAGTAGTTTCCTTTTTCTCCCGCAGGATTGCACCTAAATTAAATTATAGGTGTAGCATACTACCATTCCAGTTTTCACCAGTAATATTATAGGTTACCTGTGATTAAATATGAAATTAATACACTATATTAGAGCTTACGCATTGACTCAAGCATCAATTTTCTCCCACACCAATTCTCGCTATTTTAAAGCAGCCGTTGTTTTTTTTTTTTTTTTTTTTTTAACTAAATACGTGTTCAAACCTTCAAACTCGCTGTTTGTGTGCATAAGTATTTCCGCCGACCCCTTTGTTTGTGGTTGTTACCATGGTGAATCGTAGTATCATGGCTCCATTCATGCTGCCTTTTTATTGTGGTGGTGCACTCGCTTAGCTCTGAGTCAACCTACTCCGAGTTGATTGAACTAACTCAAATCAGCTGTTCTGGAACCGAAAACTCAGAGTTTCCCATCTCAGGGTAAATCAACTCAGAGATCAGGGTTAGACCTAGAGTTTGTTAAACCTCCTTCCTGAAACGGACCCCTGGAGGCACCAATCTCCCACTGCACAACAGTTTGCTGTGTTTAGATTCCAACCATACTATTCTGCTACCACCTAGTGGTCATATGCAACATAATAACTACTGTCTGAGCTGAATCAGTTACAACAAACGGTGTTCCAACAAATAATGCACAGTGAAATTTCTTTTTTTCTCTTTCTTTCATTCCAGTTGAGGACCAAGACCCGTCTGTTACCATTGAGATGGAAGAATAGTAACCAAATGTAAGGACAATCTACACTGGTACAGAGGATGTAGATTAATATTGCACACACTGTGTACCACAAGGCAAATGCTTTCCAAATCATGTGGATGTTCAGTCACTCTGAAAGAAAATTCTGAATGGGGCCAAACGTGTGGATTAAAACCTGCATTAGAATGACGTTGGATTATAATGATGAATAGAGGAACTCAACGGACAACTAGTAGCATCACCTTTACTCATGGACAACAGTATCAGCTTGATTTAGAAAAAACTTGTCAAATGTTACCTTGCACACAAAAAGACTGCTATACTAAACTGCTATTTACCATGGGTCGTGTGTGTGTGTGTATATATATATATATATATATATATATATATAGTTGTTCATTTTATGGCACTGGCCTCTGGGGGATTATAAATTACTGTTAATTGGGAAGCTTCTGTCTGGCACTGTACTACTTATATGCCTCTGTTTTATTGTCGGGCCGCGATTTTACAGTGTTGAACCTTTCAGAGCTCGGTCTGTGCAGGGTGATTTCTAAATTTACACCCATAATGCTCCAGAGGTCTCTTGTAGTGATTCACTTGTCTGGCCTCTACCAGTTTGGGTCTTGCAGCATATTAACATAATATTTTACTTTTTTCAATGAACATAAGCATATTATAACACCCGACTTAACCTCCGCCTTATTATTAATATATTCATTCTTGTGTTTTGGGAGAGGATTTCTCCTAAGAATGTATCCAGCCCCCTGCTTGTGAAAGACCGTGCCATCATTTTGGGCACCAATTTACGAAAGAGCCTCTCATATTATGTTTTAATAGAGTACTTCAGCATTAGTATTGAGTTAAAATGCCATTAGTAATGTCTAATCAGACTGGTGACAGTAATAAAAACACAACTAGTATATTTTTTGTAGTTAGGGTTAGGTTTTTTGGTTCAAAATTAATGCTGAAATCTCAACCAGAGTATTATGGCAAACTTAATATAGTGTTTATTCTTTTTCAGTGGAGTCATTTCCTGAATATACTGAATATCATGACTTTAGTGATGTTATCCACATAGCTGATATCAAATGCAGTGAACAGTTGGATTGTAAAGTCTGGGATGAGCATAAAAAAAAAAGATTATTACAATCTTGTTTTCTACCATATCAGCCATCCCTAGCCTAGCAGCATGATGACACTTCTGTGTGGATGCAATGTAAAAGGAAAGTGAAGTGACATTAGCTTTCATCATAGGCACACAATCATTCATAGGAGAGGACAAAGGTTCTTCTATGTCTGTTTTCACTTTTGATCTTTTAAACATGCAGATAACTGTACATACATATAATATATATATATATATATATATATATATATATATATATAATGACTGATCCTCATCCACTGGTTGGTAGAGGTCAGCGATCTTCTGCAATATGCTGTTCTAAATTTTTTTCTACCTGTGTTTATGTATTTGGACATTTTTAATACCAATGAAACAGATTCTCCTTATTGTGACTGTTTTATTTCTGGACTTGTGTATTTAGCCAATGTACTTAGTTATGAAAACGGTTTCTGTAATTGAGTACACCAATTTAGTTAGTACGAGTACAAAGTTGGGCCTTTATCAAACCTTGATGCTGTTTGATATTGACACTTTAACTTGCTTCATCAGATCTGTTTTTCTACCATGTTGGGAAAGCCAAATCAAATGCTGCTCATGTCTGAGAAATACATAAGTAATTTATTAGTTCAAACTGTCTTTTTTTTAATCCAAGGTATGATTCAGTATTTGGAAGCATGTATAAAACATCAGAAAAAATGTGGATGTTGAGTGTTTCGTGTAGTCTGGTGTCTATTTACTGTTATAATCTTCATCTTTTTTCCTGTGTATTGAGTTTACTGAATCATAACTGCTGCAGTGAGTGTCTGTATAATTTGCTCCATCATGTGATACTTAAAATAAACTATCAAAGCGATGTGCTTTTATCAAATAGTAGGATTATTATAACAGTTTTGTTTGATATAGAGTTCAATATTGCTCGAGCACATACAGTATGGTCCCTTTTGAGTTGTCTTTGGAGTATGTTATGTGGCACTTCCCTTTTATTAACACCACCACCAAAAGTACTGATACTGTTTGCTGTTCTGTCTTTTAACAAATATAAATTATTTATTTTCCATCAGTTGTAACATGCAAAATAAAGTGATCCAAGTGGAACTCTTTATATGGTTCAGTGCTGTTTTCTTTCTTTAGCACGAGTTTACACAGCAACATCAACAAAAACATAAATACAATTGATCAGATTAATCATTTTGTATCAGTTTAGGGACTTTGGAGATTAGGTAGCAGCATTTGGCATAACAAGGAGAACATGAGACGCATTCAAATTAACAAGACATGAATACTCAAAACAATTTGCAGGTCATGCTCCTCCGGTTGTCCTCTGTTTAGTCAGTGCCAAAGTACCTCTGTCCAAAATGTGTCGGAGCTACTGGATGGACCTCTGTGGTCAAGATGGTGATATCGGGGAACTCCTGGATTATAGATTTGGCTCCTAGGAGAAAAGTAAAAAGCTATTACACTTTGGATGAAGTGTTTAAAGGTATCCTAAGATATCCATCATCTTCACTGCTGCTGTTAACAATTAGCAAAAATAAGGGGCGAAAGCAACCTGAGAAACTAAAAGGTAAAATTAGACTTATTTCCTATGACGTTGCCATGCGTTAATTTGTCCCCAGAGGATGAATCCTGCCTTCGGTGATCCCATTGACTTTTCATTTAATGCTGCACTGCATTGCCAATCGTTTTCAACTTGCCCAACACAGAAGTTCTTGACAGGGTACCTAAAAAACTACTAACCAAATTCCTGTCAGCCTCAGTTGAACTATGCTGAGCCTAACTACTGTTGAGGCTGACAGAGTACAATTAAAACAAAGGGCCGTTGAGCCTCGGTACTTTATGATGTGGGGAGTCCAGTTCAATACATTTCAAAAAATGCTGGAAACACACGTCATAAAGAACCAAGCCAATTGCCGAAAATTAGTTGGCCCACAGCTGGCAGTATGGCGCATACAAGCACGCACACACACATACAAAAGGTCGACACCTATTTTAAGCCTTTTGACAGATGCAGAAGAACAAAAGGCCCAAGACGGTTCCAAAACCATTTTCAAACACAGATTTGCATTTAGTGTTATGGACTAAAGATAAATTCATTTTTATTTAAGTATAAATGAAATTACTCATAATGGACAGTGTGCTAATTCCTAGCATGTTGACACACTAACATAGTCCTCTCAACATGTTGCCCTTAGTGTTAACTTGACCTTCAGATTCCAATATTTCATGTGTTAAAGTGGAAATTTTGGCTCAATGATGGCACTAGAAGAAAGGTGAAGGGGTTAAAAAAAACAAAAATTATTTTCTGGAAAACCATGAATACGCACATTAAATGTCATGGCAATCTGGCTAGTAGTTGATGAAGAGAAAACGACTGTTATAAGACCAATTTACCCAATACGTTCCAGTATTACGTTTAAATCTTTAAATTTAAAATATTTTCCAGGACAAACCTATTTCTGGTCCAATTTAAAAAATAATCTGCTGCTTAGTTCACTCCATTGTTGTAAAACCATTGTTGGTTGACTGATGATCAGCGGTGTCACTGAACAGCATTGTGGTTGCCAGCAGTGTATTGTATGAAGACAACGATACATCAGCAACAGGAGTGGAGAGGAGATTGGAGAATAAAGTGTGTGATCTGGTGATGAGCTGCAGTTGCGGTGAAGTGGCTGTGGTGGTATACCGTGAGGCGTGGAGAACAGGCTGAGGAGGATAATATGTCTGGGCTGGACTCCGTGCTCTATCAGCACCCTCACCGCCTCAATCACAGTGTTCCCGGTACCTGCAGACACAGACCATTTAAGGTTTGAAATTTGTCTCACATTCAAATGTTTAAAAAATGTCACTTTATTTACAGAAAAGAAAATGTGTTAATATAAAACTTGGTTAGTAATGCAACATAATTTTGTATTTATTTAAAAAGGGCTATTATTTGACTATTTGCATAAGGTTAACATCTGAAAAAGGTACTGAGCTGTGTGCTGATCGTTCGTATGTATCAGTTTAACCATATGTTCCATCACTGTGACATAATAAAAACATACATTCAAACTGGCTTGGTCCCCATCATATTTTTCTTTAAAAAACAGAGCAGAAAAATGCTGCTTTGTGACATTGGGAAACCAGGGCTATTAAGATACTATTTTTGTTGGCCCTCATTATGCTATTCAGCAGCTTGGTGGCTATCTCCCAGGCAGTGTATAATTTCCCCCATGAGAGCTATAATTATCAGAACAGTGCAAATGGGCCGGTATGATGTGGAAATGCAGACTTGGCGCTGAAGGTCAACTCAAGGGAGTTTTCTCAAAATGAATAAATACATAAAACCTTTTTTTTTACATTTGCACAAAAATGGACATCTCTTGACATTTGCATGCTGCTAAGGGCGGTAAACCGGAGTCATCAGGAAGATAAACTGTGCTCAGCCCTGTGTTACTTACTAAGGATGGGGTACATGAGCAGCACTTTTCTTCTGTACACATCTGGAGGGAACTTGGCATAGTAGACCTTGGCTTTCTGTGTCTCCTCATCACTCTGGATGAGGATCTTGCCAATGCGTATGGAGCGGCAGCAGTCCCGCAGACCCTGCTCCATGGCCTCACCTGTGGGGGAACACACAGAACACATTGTGTTGTGTTGTATAATTACATTAACATCCACAGAACACACCAGACTCACCATATAAAAAGAGAAGTATTAAAAAGGTACAGTAGCCTGGATGTGCCAATCTGAAGAACAAATGTGCTAAAATTGCTGCTTTTCTGGGATGCTGTTGTGTCACTGAAAAATAGAACGGCATTGTATACTGACACATTGATAAGCCTCAACCCACGAGGACGTGTGTCAAGATCCCACTGTTGTGTTGACTAGACAGGAAATGTGTTTTGACTCGCATCCTACGCTGCCGATGTGTGTTGCCTTTAAGAAGTAGTTTATGAGCTACACTATGTGTCCAACAAGCCTACATTTCACATTTTCTGCCCGAACATTACTGTCAAACAAGGATAATATAAGGTTTGCAAAAACTGCTTTGGGTTTTGCGTTTCACAGCGATAAGACTCATTAAATTTGACGAAGAAAGAAAGTGAGAGCCGCTGACTGCGATGCCTTCAGAGAACATGTTCAGCAAAGTACAGAATGGCCCCATGTAACACGGTTCTATTATATTATTTAGTATTAAAATGATCAGTCAATTTCTTTGAGAGAAAAGTACTGACTGCTGATAAAAAAGTGAATGATCCAGAGCACACAATAGCCTGACCTGATGAATAGGTGCAGAATAGACTGTCCAGCACGAGGGCACAGTCGGCACAAATCACATATGCATGGAAGACGTGACACATGCCCTTACAAAGGAGGTATTCTAGTTTGGTAGATGTGCTATGGCAGGTTTAACTTACCACTCCTCATTATGCTGACTCCACAGTTGCCTCTTTCAAACTTGACACCTTCATACTTGTACCCTGAGGGGCAAAATGAAGTAGGAACATTCACAAATGTAGCTGCTCTGAACAAGTCCACTATACATGCTGGAGGTAAAA